>NC_137064.1:15593357-15595857 GCF_032717465.1 Coenobita brevimanus | reverse complement strand
TCCTATCACATCCACATCAACACCATAACGCTCCTTTATATCCTCATTCGTCTCTCTCTCTCTCATATATATATATATAGAGAGAGAGAGAGAGAGAGAGAGAGAGAGAGAGAGAGATAT
Organism: Coenobita brevimanus; assembly: GCF_032717465.1. Classification (NCBI taxonomy): domain Eukaryota; kingdom Metazoa; phylum Arthropoda; class Malacostraca; order Decapoda; family Coenobitidae; genus Coenobita; species Coenobita brevimanus. Next base: position 15,595,737 of record NC_137064.1, on the reverse strand, counting down.
TATAGATAGATAGATATATACATACATATAGATATATAGATATACAGTAGAAGTCCATTAATCCGAATGGCAGTGGACCAAGAATCATTTGGATTATCAGATTTTTTGGATTTTTGGGTGGGACCCCTAAGACACTTAATTTCATGTTTAAACTGAAATTTTACCGCATGGATAACTTTTCATTCATTCATAATACAATATGGCACGTATTAACATTACGTGTTACACAAATTTTTTACTTAATAATGTATTACTGAAGACACGAACTGTAATTGGTAAATTAAAAGATGTTATGGGTTGTTTAACTCACCAGTAATGCGTAATGTTAAAAACAGCAGTTGTAGGCAGGTAAATCCAGTTAGAGAATGTAAGTCCAGGGTTAATAATAATATGCACGTATTGTAAAAGCACAAAAACCTTAGTATGTATTACTGTGGAAAATTCCTTTAACCTACCGCACAGAATATTTCACTTTGTCACTCACTCATCGTCCTCGAGCATCGACTCAGGACAACCTGCTTCTTGTAGAGTTCCTTGAGGTGCCTTCTTTGGAGTGTGGGTAGCTGGTCTTTGGGTCGTCATCAGTGGATTTACCTGCCTGGTTGCTCATGCACTTCATCCAATCACGGATATCAGCCTGCCTGACAGCCTGCTCATGTTTCTTGTAGAACTCGTTTCGCAAGATATGGAAATTGATCACCTCAGCCCAATTGTAATGATTATTTTGTTCAATGAAATGCACCAGTTTATCAAAGTATACAGAAGCATCCTTCCATGAAACTTCCATGACCACACTACTCGGCACTTCGGTGCATTTTGCACCCAGTTTGAATTTTTTTTAATTTTGATTTTTTTTTACTCCATCCTTCCATCTCATCCTTGGCCTCCCCCTCCCTCTCTTCCCCTCCACCTCACTTACATACACTCTTCTCGTCAGTCTCTCACTCTCCATCCTCTCCACATGGCCAAACCACCTCAGTGCGTTTCTCCTAGCGCTTCCTATCACATCCACAGCCACACCACAACGCTCCTTCACATCCTCATTGTCAATCTGTCCCTCCATGTGACTCCACATGCTCCTCTCAAATAACTCATTTTCACAGCTCCTACTCTTGACTTGTGTCCCTCCAACAACGCCCAAGCTTCACTTCCATACGTTAAAGTTGGTATCACAATCCTGTCATGTAACTTTTTCACTTCCATGCTCACTTCCCTGTTTCTTATCACTGATTTCAAGGAACCAAAAACCTTTCTTCCTTCTTGTACTCTTTCAAGCACTTTACCCTCCAAACTTCCATCCTTACTCATCACACTACCCAAGTACTTAAATGTACTCACATTTTCCATTTCCTCCTGATCCAACTTCACTGTACATTCACTGACTTCACTTCACTCGAAGACCATAACTTTACTCTTCCCTACATTCATCATTAGATTCCGATTCTTACACACTCTCCCAAACTCATCCACCAAGCCTTGCTGCTCCCCTTCTTAACAACACAGTATCACATGCAAACAACAGTACAGGGAGTTTCCAAACACTGTTCTCTCTCATTAGGGCCACTCCAACATCCACTACCCTACCTTGTATCTCTTTTATAACCTCGTCCATGTACAGATTGAACAACCATGGAGACATGACACATCCCTATTTCAACTCAACCTTCAAACAGAAAAATTCACTCAGTTCACTGTCCACATGCATTTTAGCCTTAGCACCCTCATACATACCCTTCACAGCATTCAACAACTTCCCATCTACTCCATATATTCTTAATACTTTCCACAATCCTTGTTCATCCACCCTGTCATAAGTATGTTTTCTCTAAATCCATGAAGGCCGCATACAATTGTTTTCCCTTCTTTAGAAAGTTTTTCATTAAAGATCTAAGAATCTATCTATCTATCTACGTATTGCCAGACGCTTCAATCCCGTTTGGGGTGGCCACAAACAAATCGCCTCCAAGTCGCCCTGTCCCCCGCCATTTCACTGCCCTGCTCCCAACTCACATCCCCCTCTCTCATGTACCTCTCCACCCCATCCCTCCATCTCATCCTCGGCCTTCCCTTCCCTCTTCCCCCCTCCACCTCACTCACATACACTCTCTTCGTCAGTCTTTCACCCTCCATCCTCTCCACATGGCCAAACCACCCCAGTGTGTTTCTCATAACGCTTCCTATCACATCCACATCAACACCACAACGCTCCTTTATATCCTCATTCGTCAGCCTGTCTCTCCACGTGACTCCACAGGCTCCTCTTAAATAACTCATTTCCACTGCTCTCACTCTTGACTTGTGTCCTTCCAACAATGTCCAAGCTTCACTTCCGTACGTTAGAGTTGGTATCACAATACTGTCATGTAATAACTTTTTCACT
>NC_137064.1:15473357-15588357 GCF_032717465.1 Coenobita brevimanus | reverse complement strand
CACAGCCTGCTCTCAAGGCCCAGTAGTCCTCCTACATACCATACATCTCTCTACATGTCACCACTTCGGCGCTAACACCCACCGTCCATATTGAATACATTCCAGGGCTGTCTCATACAGGACTGGTGTATTGGTATTAGCGGGGGTACTTTTATGACATGTCGGCGGGTCATCTGGTAGATCAGGAATGTTTTTTTTTTTTTTTTTTTATGAAATTCAAATCCTTAATCTGTTCCCTGCCCCAGCCGGGATTCGAACCTGGGTCCACCAGGACTGCAGGCCGCCTCTCTACCGATTCAGCCACCGCCTGTATTTTTGCTGTGAAACTCCAAAATTTCCCACAATCGTGGAAAAAAAATCTGTTATAAGGAAAAGTGAAGCACCATATTAAAAAAAAAAAAAAAATGATTTACACGTGAAATGATGTCAATTGGTGTTTTTATTGCAGAGAAAGTTTCGTTTATTGAGATGGCACTTGTGGAAGGTGAAAAATTTGGAGTTACAAGAGATTTTATTTTCATCTGTATGACAATGACATAAAATTGGCATTCTGTGTCCCTAGATTAAATTTTAAAAGAAGAAAAACTTTTGCATACTATCATTGGTCGCTCCAAAGTTGGTAAGTTCTATAAAAATTTATAAATATGAGGAAATGTTGACAGCCACAATAGAAAGGATTAAGAATAGTAATAATATCACTGAGAAATTGGGATGTGGATTTGATAAACGTTTAGAATCTGGCTTCTGATGTAGGCAGATGTATCGTACATAACAGATGTCAAAAAACTAACATCTGAACTTTAACATAAACTGCTCAAAATGTCGATTTGGGTAGGGTCTATTAATAACTTTTTTCATTCCAAATAGCTGTAACTTACACGATAAAAAATAACCTGCCGTTTTAGTTCTTTGCTCTACAATAAGTTCCGTTTCTTTAGGGACTCAACGGAGAAAGTGAAAACTTTAGAATCAGACGCGATTATACTTTCTATGGATGATAACATTTTAAAACGACACTTTGAGCCTATTGATTAAAGGAAATGGTTTACTTACACATCATAAAGAGTCCTATTTGACCATAAAATGATGTTTGAAGGATCACTAATATGAACTTTTATAAATGTCACCTACAGATTGTTTGTAATTTTACATTAGAGAACAAGCTCTATATATATATAGACTCTTTTCTTTTTTTTTTTTTTTCATTCAATGGTGCGGTCACTGGAATGATAAATAATAGTGGAAATTGCGAACTTGTTACGACTGGAAACAACGGTTTTAAGAGTAATAATTCTACTGGAGTGATTCTAAGAACCAAGTATTTTTGTCCCAAAATGCGAAATATTCAGTTTCGACAAGTGTACTATAATTTTGTTGGAAAACAAAATTTTCTGTAATTAAGGAAACATTTCTAAAAACGCAACATATGAAAAGATTACTGCTGATAGAAGTGATGCAGCATTCAAAAAGAAATGGGTTCACACGTGAGATGAGCTCTTATATTAGGTGTTTCTTGACCAATAAGATTTGTTTGATGAGGGAGTCATTGAAGAAAAGTAAAAATATTAGAATTATTATTTTTTTCTGTCTTAGTATGCATTTAACAAAGCCTTTTAGTCTCTTGGTTAAGTTAAAAAATTGAATTTTTGAAAACGATCAGTAATCGTGTTGAACCACCACATATTTCCGTGGATAAAATCGCAAAACGGGCGTAACTCGGAACATAAAAAACAGAGGAATTGTCGGTCAGATAACGACTTAGCTGCATAATTGGAATATGGAATTGATTATAAAAAGCATTTTGTTCCTCAAGTCCGCAGATCTCATGTGCATTAAAGAAAAAAAATTCTTCCACGAGCATTGACATGAACTGATATATGTCACCTTGATACTGTATGGATTTTAGTTTAACCATTTTCTATTATTATTTTTCATCTAACTTGGACGATTGAAAAAGGCAGTGGAGAGTATGAAATTCTTACATTTGAGAGCAACTGCCTTATCAGTATTCTAAAGCAATTCTCTTTGAGATGTTAAAAGCTGTGTATTTCTGTGTAAAAACGCCAAACATACAACGACCAATGTACCCTATTTTTTTTTAGGTGCACACATAACTGCCTCTAAAATTCAGAAATGATTTCAGAGGATAAAATTCGACCTACCAGAAAAGAAAATGCTATCAGGAGAGGTGAAGAAGCGTATGAAAAGAAATCCTTTACCACGAGAAATGAGATGGGATTTGAGATGTTTACTGCACAATAAGTTTCGCTTGATGAGGGGGTCGTCAAAAAAAAAAAAAAAAAAAAAAAAAAAAATATAAATAAATATATATATATATATATATATATATATATAAATAAATAAATATATATATATATATATATATATATATATATATATATATGAATTTAGAGTTAGAATGAATTTTAATTTTTTGACTATGACTAGGGCTTTAAAACATCACCTGGTGTATGTTCACTATTTAAAATAAAATACAAATTATAAAGGGTCGTGTTGGCTCATAAGCCATATTTCCTAGGGAAAAGCTACTTCAAACTGAGACACCTTGTAAGAAAAAATATTAATGAGGTATTGATAGAGCTAAAAGTCATTTCTTGAATAAAAACATCAGTGAATACTGAGATATTTGATTAATATATATTATGAATTTCGTTACTCAAGTTGGAAGATTTTTTCTAAAAAACAGAAAAAATGCTACTTGAAGGAGCATTGGTATGAAGTGTTATAAATGCTACCATTGAGGTTACGTTAATTTTTATACATTTAAGCAAGGCCTTTTAAATGACTTTTTTTTCTCGATTGAATGAGGTACTCACAAAGGAGATAAAAAGCAGTGCAATGTGTCAATTTGTTACTAAGCAACCGCTTTGGCGGTAACTAAAAAAGATTCTAAACTAGTAATTCTAGTGACCGCCAATTTTTATTTAAAAACGCCAAATGTTCAGATTCGAAAGTGTACTCATAATCTGTAAGGAACACACTCAACCGAAAAATTTTCAGATGAAAAACATCCAAATTGAAGAAAGGCAAAAATGAGACGTAAACACATAAAAAAAAAAAAAATCACACATGCAATAAGCTCTCATTTAAGGTTTTTATTGCACAGTAAGTTTCGCTTGATGAGGTGACCGTCAAAAACAAAAATGAATTTAGAGTTAAAATGGATTATCTTTTTTGAACCAGGGCTTTCATTATCAAAATAAAACTGAAATTATAAAGGGTCGTTTTAGAACATAAGGCATATTTCCTAGAGAAAAGCCACTCCAAACTGCAATACCCCGTATGAAAAAATATTGATAAGGTATAGATAGAGCTAAAAATCATTTCTTCATTAAAACATTTTTGAATACTAAGACACTTAATTGTTAAATATTATGAATTTCGTTGCTCAATTTCGAAGATTTTTTCCTAAAAAATAGAGAAAAATGCTACTTGATCGAGCATTGGTATAAAGTGTTATAAATGACTGCATTATGGCTGTGTTAATTTTTATTTATTTAAGCAAGTTCTTTTAAATGACTCTTTTTTCTCGATTGAACGAGGCATTCACAAAGGAGATATAAAGCAGCGCAATGTGTCAAGTTGTTACTACTAAAAGCAACCACTTTGGTAGTAACTAAAAATGAATCTGACTGGTAATTCTAGTGCCTTTTTTTTCTGCAAAAACGCTGAATATTCAACTTCGAAAGGATACTATAAATTTATAAGGAACAATCGAAAAATTTTCAGATGAAAAACCGCCAAAAAAAAAAAAAAAAAATGCAACAATAAGGAGATGTGAACACATAAAATTCAATTCACACATGCAATAAGCTCTCATGTGAGGTTTTTGTTGCACAGTAAGTTTCGTTTCATTATGGGTTCGTCAAAACAATGGAAAAATTTCAAATTAGAGGGAATTTTATTTTATCTGTCTACTACGGTTTTCAAATTAAATCTTAATCCTCTTCATAAAAAAGAAATAAAAGAAATTTTGGCATATTATACGGGGTTGTATTTGCCCATGAGATATATTTTCATTGGCAAAACCACTCGAAAGGGTGATAACTAGTATTTAAAAAAAAGAGGTGTTGAGACAAATAAAATTCATTTTATAAATTAAACTGGATTGTAATAATGAAATATGAGACTGATAAACATTTAGCATTCGTCCGCACGTTTCTCGTGCATGACAGATTAAGAGAAAATGGAGCTTGCTTGAACATATACAAAAACTGTACAAAAGTCGCCATAAACTTGAGGATTTTACCTGAGAAAGCAGAGTGTATTCAAGTACATTTCTTTTCTTCATTCGACAGAGTCGTCGGTTGAATCATAAAAAATAAAATGTCAATTTTTGAACTGGTTTCGAGATCAATCGGTTTAGGAGTATTGCAAAAAAATTTAATGAACTGATGCTAAAAATCGCTTTTTTTTTTTTTTTTCTTATTGTGCAAACGCTAAATATACAACTGACAACTGTAATCTAAATTCGTTGGAAAATATACTAAAATTTTTAAAAATTTCAAGATTTCAGAAAAAAAAAAAAAAGTTGCTACGGTTATAAGGAGATGTGAGCAAGCATATTAAACAAAAATTCACACGTGATATAAGCAGGACTTTGAGATGCTTTTTATACAAAAAGTATTGATTGATGAAACGATCGCAGAAAAAGGTCAAAAATTTAGTTAGAAATTATTTTATTTATTTTGGCAGCCATATAAAGATGAATTCGAGAAAGTAAAAACATGATTACAATATTTATGTACTAATTAAATAATTTTTTTGGATTATGTACTTCAGTTCTATATATTCGTGAATGAAAGATGCAAAAAATACAGCTTGACGAAGCACTGACATGAACCATTATGACACCTTGTGATTTGATTTGATTTAATGGACAACGCCTACTATTTTCTTTTCGTTCAAGATAGCCATCACTTTAAGAAAAAAAAAAAATGCACAATTTGTGAACTTCTCCAGCTGGAAGAAAATGGTTTAGGAGGAATTAAAAAATGTTCTACTGGAGTAGGCTAAAAACCAGGTAGTTTTGTGTGGAAACGCTAAATACAGAATTTCGACTTGTTGGGAAACACAAAATCATTTCTATGACAAAGCAAGAACTGCAGATGAAAAAATGCGACCCGAGAAAAAAAAAAAAAAAAAGCTTACTATATAGGAAGAATAATTGTAATACATTATGGAACGAAATCCATTCACATGAGAAATGAACTGCCACTTTGTGTGTGTATGGCACAATAACGTTCTCTTGACGAAAAATTGCGAATCACAGAAAAACTTCCTGTATAAAAAGAATAGTAATGGCATGTATAAAGACATCGAATCACATGCGTAATGAACTAGCATTTGAGGTGTTTATTACACAATAAGTTTTGCTTGATTTCGGGGTCTTTGAAAATAATGAGATATGAAGTGTTTGAAAGAATCGTATTTTTATCTGTCTGAGAAGGACTCTATATAAAATAGATAAATTTGGCAAATTAAAAAGGGTCATGTTCGAGAATAAAATATTTCACTCGAAATGGAGACAGTTCGAAAGAAAAATAACCCAAGAAGAATTGAAAGTCATAAAAATGAGCTCGAGAAGGCAAAAATGTCATTGCAGTACTGATGTGAGTATTTTAATTTATTAGCATATGGATCCTCAAGTTAGCAGATTTCTTGTCCATGAAATTTGAAAAAAATATTGCATTATATAGCGATCATGGCTTGAACTGACTTGAGATTGTGTGAAATTTAACTTATTAAGTCTGCTTTCTTTTTTCAATGAGGCTGTCATTTTAAGGTTATAAAAAATGCTAAGTCCCAATTTGTTACAACTGAAAGGAACAGTCTTAGGACTAAATGAAAACAATTTTACATCATCATCATCATCATCCAGACCTCCTTTCCCACCCAAGGGCATGGTGAGGAGTAGCAATGTCCAGAGAGCACAAACTTGCCCAGTCCAAATAGGCCACACTTCCATTCACTCATCATTCAAGCCCCCGGAATCCTGGCTCCACCGGATACACCCAAAACATTCACCACATTCTGCAGCTTCACACAGCGTATCCGACTGAGTCAAGCAGGACGATGCCATGCTCACAAGGGGTGCCATATCCCTGATCATGCACTTCTCCTCACAAAATTCATCCAGCCAGCTCGATCTCTTGTCAGTTCCCTAGCCTCACCGACTTCCAAACCTCTCTTCCTCACACACTCATCCATCATATCTTTCCACCTTCTCCTTGGCCTACCTCGCCTCCTCCCTCCTTCAAATTCACTCAGGTATACCTTTTTTACCGCTCTATTGTTATCCATTCTTTCCACATGACCATACCATCTCAGGACACTCTTCGATTCTGATGTCCACCGACTTCTTCACTCCACACCTTTCACGAATCATATTATTTCGTATCCTATCCACCCTCTGTGCTCCACATACATTCCTCAGCAGTTCCATCTCCACTGCTTTTATTCTTGACTTTTCATTATCATGCCACACCATAATCTCACACCCATATGTTAGAGTTGGCACTAACACTCCCTCATGTAAGCCTCGTGCAGCTGCAACACTCAAGCCTCTGTTTCTTATCAAGGCCTTCTTAACACCGGCCACTTTTCTTTCTTGTGTCACTCTAGTTTCAACTTCTTTTGCACATTTTCCTCTCTTTTCTATCACTGTACCCAAGTATTTGAACTCTCTCACCAATTCCAGTCTCTCTCCATTCACTGTGACATCACATTGGGAGTCACCTTCTGTCTCAATAACCATCAGTTTACTCTTCTCTACATTTACTCTCAAGGCACGACGCTCACAGACATCAGCAAAACTCTTCACTAGCCTACTGAGTTCTTGTCTGGTATTTGCAAGCAGTACTGCATCATCAGCATACAAAAAATTTGAGATATTCTATCTATTATTCATTACCAGCGCCATCCCTCTCTCCATTACTCGTGTTTTTATTTCTCTCATCACCCCCTCCATATATATATTGAACAACAAAGAGGACATCACACAACCTTGTTGCACGCCCACACCGATCGTGAACCACTCACTTAGATGCCCATTAACCTTTACAAATGCATCGCTACCATCATAAAAACTCTTGACAGCACCTAATATCTTACCATCTACACCATACATGTGCAAAAGTTTCCACAATCCCTCTCTGTCTACTTTGTCGTATGCTTTTTCCAGATCCATGAATGCCATAAACATCTTGTGGTCCTTCTCACAAGCCTTCTCTGCTACCTGTCTCACTGCAAATACTTGATCCACACATCCTCTGCCACTCCTAAAGCCACCCTATTCATCACGCAGTAAGACTTCTGATATCTCTCATACTGTCTCTATAATAATTCTTCCATATACCTTCCCTACCACACTCGATAAACTTATGCCACGATAATTCTTGCACTCACTTCGCCCACCTTTATTTTAGTACAAGGATACAATCACAGCCTTTCTCCACTCTGCAGGCACGGTTTCACACATCCATGCCTTCTTACATATCTCCAACAAGCACTTCATTCCACTCTCTCCACTACACTTAAGCATATCTGCATACACCTCATCAACCCCAGCTGCTTTCCCATTTTTCAACCGCTTCACAGCGCTCTTCACCTGTGCGAGTGTCACGTCTCCTGGCACTGCATTCCTTCTCTGCACACCCCCAAAACCAATCATGTTTACAGCCGCTCTGCTCTCTCTATTCCCATTCATCAGGCTTTCAAAATATTCTTTCCATCTGGTCCTTACTTCATCTCCATGGGTTTGTAACCTACCACCCACATCCTTCACGCCATCACATTTCTTTCTGCTTTCACTTCTACATTTCTGCACCTCTTTCCAGAATAACTTCCTATTTTCAGAGTAGTTCACATTCATTTTTCTTCCCAGATCATCATTTACCTCCTGCTTTTTCCTCTTCACTGGTCTCTTTACGTGCTTTTTGCTCTCAATATACTCAGTTCTTATTTCAACTGAACCCCTATCCTGTAACCTCTTTAGCCACTTCTTCCTCTCTTCCTCCACTGCTCTCTCAACCTTCTCATCCCACCATACCGTACCCTTCTTTTATGTTGATACTCTTGCCACACTACACATCACTTTAGGATTCCTAACTAAGCAATCCCTATATGCATTCCACAGGCTGTCCAGATCCATTTCATTCCAGTTCACAGATTCTAACTCGTCCTCTTTGGTCCTGTAATCATCTGCCATTTCTTTGATCCTCAGCTTCTCAACTTTCAGTCTTTCTCCCTGACTGCTCCTCTCTCTCTTGATCCACCTCACTCCTCTCAGCTTGATCTTGCGTATCACGATCATATGATCTGACAGACCTCCACATCGTCCTCTCACAGCCCTCGTATCAGCAACCGTCCCATCATCGACCTCTCTACGAGCACGTAATCAGTCCCCGTTTCCTCTATACCACGTATATTTATGTGCATCATTGTGTTTGAAATAAGAATTACAAATGCACAACCTCCTCTCCTGACACATATCCTTTAGTCGATTCCCATTATCACTTTCTCCTGGTACTCAATAACAACCCATTATGTCATCCTCAGGACCAGTGCCTACTCTTCCGATCATATCCCCCATCACGATCACTTTATAGCTCCTGGGCATTGTTCGCACTACTTCACCCAGCTCATCCCAAAAACTGTTTTTCTCTCTCTCATTCCTGTCCTCACACAGTGCATACGCTACAATCACTGCCAATTCACCTTCTCAAATTTGAACTTGACATACATACACCTCGGGCTGACACTTTTGTAGTCTCTCATTCCACTCTGCCACACCTCATTCATCAACAAAGCAACTCCTACCTTATATCTTCCTCTCTAATTCATTCCCGATCTTACTCATTTCACACCCTCCCACTCCTCCACTTAGCACCCTTTCATCATCGTTTCACACAATGCCATCACAGCATATCTTGCAATCTTGAACACATTCACCACTTCCACCCTCTTGCTCTCCTCAATCAAACCTCTCACATTCCACATGGCCACGCGAGTCTGCCCATTTGGTTGGGGCCCTGGGCCGGTATTGGGCCCTCGGAGGCTCTCTGAAACGACTGCCATGATTAAGTGATTTTGGATAGGGGAATCTGGAGGACTCGTAACCCTGCCAGAAACCCCGGTTATATGGTTACCACCCAGCGTAGTAAATGGTTTCCTCGATACAGGAAACCATTTGGCTTGTCACTCAATGTAGAGCTCATATGGCATCACCCTACATACTACACCTAAGCTAAAAACCTAATTTATTGTATGAAAATGAAAAATATGCACTTCGAGCATTACACATTCTTTTTTTTTCTGATAAGTACACAAAATTGTTTATAAAATTCTGAAAATATTTTTGATGTAAAAATGCGACCTGGGAAAAAAAAGTTCCAATAAGGAAAAGAGTAGTTGCATATCAGTAACAATCCGTTCTCACGTGAAACATGCTGGGATTTGAGGCTTATATTCCACAATAAAAATTTATTCTGATAAATGTGTTGTCAGAAAAAATGAAAATATTTGAGTATGATGGGACTTATTTTTACATGTATGATTAGCCTTTAAAATGACAGCTTGAGCCTATTGATTTAATTGAATAATGGGAATTTTGCACATTATAAAAATTCATGTGGAACCATAATTATATTTCCGTGGCTATTATCACTCCAAACAATGATAACATGTAAAAAAACTGAAGATGTATCCACAGTGTGATAATTATGAATTCGAGTGTAACAACATGTTGCAATGCCGGGATATTGACTTGATAAGCATTAACAATTTGGTTCATCAGGTCTGAAGGTTTCTCGTGCAAGACACACAAAAATTAAAGGTTGCAGGAGCATTAAGGTGAAATGATATAAACGCAGGCCTAAAGAGTGTACGGATTTTTACATGTTTAAGCAGTGCGTTTTAAATGACTTTTTTTTTTTTTTTTTTTTTATTCAACATGGCTTTCTCTTCAAGGCTAAAGAACAGTGCAATAAGTGAATTTGTTAAGTTTTAATCCTAGCACTTGAGGAGTAATTCAAAGAAACTCGACTGGAGTGATGCTAAAAACTGCCTATTTATTTGTGAAAAAGTTAAGCATCTATCTTCTAGATATGTAAACTAATTTTGTTGGAAAGACACTGAATTTTTTCATAGTTTAGAAAACGCCCCTGAAGATGAAAAAAATTCGTCCGAGATATAAGTACTTGCTCAGGAAATTTAAATTTGAACATTATAAAGGATCGTGTTAGGCAATAAGACATACTTGTCAGTAAAATCACTCCAAACGGTTATATATATATATATATATATATATATATATATATATATATATATATATTGTTACGGTTGCGCCAGCCCGGGGCTATTACAAAAAAAAGACCACAAGGCAGCCTTAGATGATCGGCCTCCACTGCGTTGCAAAAGTAACGCAGACCCCGGCACTCACGCTCCGCAAACTAGAGAAAAACTGCACAACGGAAAAACTTAAACGCAACACTCTGTACTTTGACTAACAAACGGAACAGCCTACCTATAGATCTAGCCTACTATCGTCACTACCGGAAGTAATACCGCCCGAGACAGTCTACAGGAACACCTCCCACTTACTTCCGGTGGTGACGAATTTCTACTTAACCCGTGTCCAAGGGGGGAACGCAGTTGGCGGCTCACGATAGTTCTCACTAGCCTTGTGCAAGTAGATGGGATTGAACTGTGTAGGGGTTAGGGGTGTGTGTGTATGTACGTGTGTTGGGGAACGTTAATTAAGGCAGCGAGAGGACTACGGTGAGCCAGACTGGCCCTCCAAAGACAACAAGGTCACAAAAACAAATAAAATAACTACTTCCCTCAGTCAGCAACAAAAGAATAAAAATAAATGAAAACGCCAGCTCGGCAGAAAAATGACTGGGGAGAGAGAGAGTGTGCACACACGCACGATACGGAAGCTGGTTGGGAAGACACTGCACTGATCAAGGCTCGTGTGCAGTCAAGCGCGAACGCATGAATCAGATTAAAAAATTCGTGCCCCTCTCTCTCTCTCTCTATACAATGAATTGGTACTTCTAATGCAAGCAAAACATCATTAAAGATACTGGTAGCTCACATAAGACAATCAAAATAATCAAATGCATACTCAGCATGGTATGAAATAAAATTGCCCTCAGTGGCGGGAACGAAAGAAACAAAAGAACTTGTAACACTCGCTAATTCTTCGCGAATGACACGGATACTGCATAATCCCCTAGCCCAGCTGTAACGGCTGCACCCGTGGGAACGGACAGGCGGACAGCGTAACACGCCCTTCCCCAAGGGAAAATTTTGAGCCCTGGATCAAAATTTTCGAATCAAGACCCTGACCCCTCCCTGGATAAACAATCAGCAATTACGTTATCAATCCCTTTAATATGCCTAACTTCTAAATTGTACTCTTGCAAAAGCAAACTCCAGCGGGTCAAACGCTGGTTCTTAAATTTAAACTTGTTCAAAAACTGCAGGGGATGATGGTCTGAATAAATCTTGATCACAGGGCCAAAAGGGGGCAGGTAGACAGCAAAGTGTTGCAGGGCCAGGATAATCGCTAATAACTCCTGCTCTATGACGGAATAGTTCTTCTGGGCTCTAAACTTCTTTGAGAAGTATGATATGGGATGTTCAACCTGGCCCTCATCCGGCTGCATCAACACTGCTCCTACCCCTACTCGGCTAGCATCAACTGCCAGCACAAAAGATTTGTCAAAATCTGGTGCACGCAATATAGGGTGGTGGCACAGCAGAGACTTAACAGTAGTAAAAGCTTGCTCACACTCGGCTGTCCACTGCCACTTCTTATCCTTGCGCAATAAGTCAGTAAGAGGGGCAAGCACTGTGGAATAATTCCCAATAAATCTTCTGTAATAGCCGATCATGCCCAAAAATCGCTGGAGGGCACGGCGACACTGGGGTGCTGCAAAGTTGGAAATGGCATCCACCTTAGCCCGAGGTGGAGCCACTTGCCCATGTCCTACAACAAATCCAAGGTACTGGACCTTAGCACGTACGAACTCGCACTTGTCCAAGTTGACTACTAAGCCAGCTTCCTCCAACCGCTTAATGAGCATTTCCACATGATCAAGGTGCTCCTCCCACTTGGTGTCATACACAATGACATCATCGATGTAAACGACACAATTAGGTATGCCATCCACCACTTTATCCATAAGCCTCTGGAAAGTGGCTGGAGCATTCTTCAATCCATAAGGCATCACCTGGCACTGATATACTGCACCACTGACAAAAAAGCTAGCCACTTGTTTAGCCCGTTCCGTCAGCGGGACCTGCCAGTATCCTTTTACTAAGTCAAGTTTGGTGATATAAGTGGCATTTCCCACCTTGTCCACGGAGTCATCGACCCGAGGTAAGGGATAAGCATCGGTCTTAGACAGTGAGTTAACCTTCCGGAAGTCCACACACAACCTAACCTTCCCATCTGGCTTCGGCTTTAAGGTAACTGGTGAACTCCACTCACTGAAACTCCTCTTGATCAATCCATGGTCCAACATATACTTGATCTCATAATCAAGAGCTTTCTGTCTGATAGGGTTGATGCGGTAGGGAGCTAATTTTACAGGCTTACTATCCCCAACGTCAATGTCATGAGTAGCCCAAGTTGTCAATCCCGGTGAATCTCCAAAAACTTTCGGATGTTGCCATAATCTGTTGCACAGCTCTTCTCGCTTTACTGGATCAAGGTGTTGCAATTTCTCCACCAGAGCTGCATAACCATTGCCCTCCCATAGGTCAGCTGGTAACATCTCACCACGACTAAGCACTTCCTCCTGCTCCTCCAACTCACTACCAACCGCCAAAACTACAGGAGCGCTCTTATCCCTGGTTCCCTCGACGTCCACTCCAAAGTCACCTTCCAGGGACTGTGGCTGTAACCCTGGTCCACTACTCACATCACCGGCACCAACAGCTCCCTCCACAGCACGTTCCTTTGATGCCACGTCCTCCCTTCCCCGTCCTTCACATCCCAGGTGAGAGACATCAGCAGTCATCCCACAATAAAAATCAACTGGGCGGTAGTATGGCTTCAACATATTAATGTGGCACAACTGAGTACTCTTCCGCCTATCTGGGGTAACAATTAGATAGTCAAGTTCCCCAACTCTCTTCTTCACAATATAAGGACCACTGAGTCTAGCCGCCAGAGGTTTTCCTTGCATGGGCAGCAGTGCCAAAACTTCATCTCCTTGCTTAAACTCACGACTTCTGACCTTATCGTAATGAGCCTTCATTTTCGCTTGAGCCCTGATTAGATGGTCACGGGCAAGCTCTAAAGCGCAATGCAGTCTCTCCTGAGTGCGGCAGACATAGTCAAGCATGGATTCCTGGTTGCCAGATTTGTTGTTACCCCAGGCCTCTCGCACCACATCCAAGGGACCACGAACTCTGTGCCCAAACACTAACTCATTGGGTGAAAACCCTAATGACTCAGTTGGTACCTCTCTCACTGCAAACATAACAAAGGGTACCGCTAGGTCCCAATCCTTTCCACTATCATAGCAGAAGGTGCGCAGCATTGTCTTTAAGGTCTGATGATGCCTCTCCAGGGCACCTTGTGACTGCGGATGGTAGGCACTGAACAAAATGTGTTTGATGCCCAACTCTGTCATTGTCTGCTTAAACAAATTAGATGTAAAATTTACTCCACGGTCTGACTGCAACTCCTTGGGCAGGCCAAAATGAGTAAAGAACAGGATAAGTTGCCTGACTATTGACTTCGCCTGCATGCTTCTGATTGGTATAGCCTCTGGGTATCGCGTTGTAACATCCATTATGGTTAACAAATACTTGTTTCCAGCAGAAGTAGGAGGTAAAGGGCCCACGATATCAATGATTACCCGGGTAAACGGAGGTTCAACTGCAGGAATGGGAGTCAAAAGGGCCACAGGAAGAACTTGATTAGGCTTGCCCACTATCTGACACGTGTGACAGCTCTTGATGTACGCAGCAACTTGTCCCGGCATACTTGGCCACCAAAAGTTATATCTTAAGCGCTGCACTGTCTTTCTGTTTCCCAAGTGACCTGCTAAAGGTCCCTCATGTGCTAACTGTATTAACGGCTCTCTATACTGCACAGGCACCACCACCTGCACTAACTCACCCACTCCTCCATCCACCGTGGCTCAAGTGGGCGTCCATCGGCGATGTAAAACATTGTCTTTAATCAGGAACTCCTCCTTACCACACTCCATACTTCTTCCCCTACTCGAGCAAACAAGGGCTTTAATGTTACATCCTCCTGTTGCTTCACCCTCAATTCTGCTGGCCAACACCCCCCAGCTCTACTGAGGACTGAGATAAGGGACTGGTCGGGACACTGGATTGCGAAGGGCCATCAATCTCAGCGTCACCTCTAGTACACTCGACAGGGGGAGGAATGTCAGACTCCACACTGACATCATCACCTCTACCCTCAACAGTGACACTCTGTTCCTCAGGCGCGTTTGACGGTGGTCCTGCATCCCCGCAGTCGACCCCAGCGTCCTGAAATTCTTCTAATTCAGTCGGTGGGCTGGGTTCAGTCTCCACACAGACACACTCAACACCACCTCTAGTGTCCTGAGTGGGAAGTGGGGCGGCGCCCATGCCCGCATTCCCACTCTCCTCACCCACCACAGCAACACTCTGCTCACTAGGTTCCTCCATTGGTGGCCCTGCCTCATCACAGTCGACCCCAAGAACCTGTGACTTAGCCAGTTCTTCCTCCCAGGCTGCAACCTGTGCCATAGATCTTGTAATTGCACAGACCGGGAATATGACTTCCACTTCTCCATCAACTTCAGTACCAATTTCTGGGGCGTCAAAACACTTCTCTGCCACAACAACTGGTGGGGGAAGAGATGGAAATACTTTCTCCCCAGCCAGGTCGTTCCCCAGCAGAAAATCAACCCCCTCTACTGGCATTACATCAGCAACAGCTACTTGAGCTGCAGCCTGAACAATGGCGCAATCGAGTTCCACATGAACATAATCATAGTATTCATCTGAGTTCATGCCTCTACACAGCACATACTTCCCTGAGTTTACAGGCCCTCCAGTCACGTTTCTGCACACAGACTGTTGTGCACCGGTATCACGAACCACAGTAACTGGATAACTGATCCCATGAATTTTCACTGTGCCGTGACACATAAAAGGTTTACACCAGTCTAGGGACGATTTCTGAGGCAGTTCATCCGGAGGTGGCGTAGCATGTTGGGTAACTTTTTCAGCCTGAGCTGGCAGCGAGCATAGCCGGCTGCACTCCAGCTTTCCACAGACTTCTCCCTCACCGTTACCACTCTCCCAACTCCTCTCGTTCACCTGACTCGAACCTACAACTAGTGCCACTGGTTTGGCATTTTGGGAGGCCTTCCACTTAGGGCAGTTAGGCTTGATGTGCCCACTCTGTTTGCAAAAGTAACAAAGTAGCTTCGAACTGGATACGGGGCTCTTTCTCCCAGAATTCTTTTTCTCCCCTGAACTTCCTCTGGACTGATTCACGGGAGATTTATCCCAGGCAGGGCCACTCACAGTCCTCTCCCTGGAATGCTGAAAATTTACATACTTGACCCCCATACTCCGCAAGGCAAACACCAGGTCATCAGCCCACGTCGCTGCTTCCTTCAAGGTCTTAAATCTCTTCTCCCTAATTTTAACACCAATTTCTTTGTCAGCCATGTTGGTAAAATGTTCCATCAAAAGCAGTTCACGCACATCGTTATACGAAGTGGCGCTCTCACTCAGCAACCACTCGTCTAACCTCTCCTCCAGATACCTGGCGTAGGCCATATAGGTGTCAGCAGGTCTTTTCCGAGCACCACGGAACAACAACCGATAAGCCTCTGGTCTAAGTTCATATGCCTTCAGGATGGCTGCTTTAAATTCATCATAATCATCTACATCCTCAGGGCTCAACCTATTATACACTTCCAAAGCTTTTCCCTTCAGCACAGATACCAAGCCCACCCAGCGCTGCCTGGGCCACTCAAACTCCCTAGCCTTCTTTTCAAACCTGACAAACCATTCTGTTACCTTCAACTCATCAAATGCCGGCACTAATTTTAGACTCCTTGAGAGCCAACTCTCCCTATCCTCTGCACGGCCTGAGGTTTGGGTATCTGAAGTTGGTCTATTAGCAGTCACCTCCAAGCGAGTCTTCTCCAGCTCAAATCGCATTTTTTCACGCTGCAACTCCATCTCTTCTCTGGCACGCTGCATTTCCCTCTTCTTTTGCACCCTGCATTTCCCTCTCTTCTTTTGCACGCTGCATTTCCCTCTCTTCTTTTGCACACTGCATTTCCCTCTCTTCTTTTGCACGCTGCATTTCCCTCTCTTCTTTTGCATGCTGCATTTCCATCTCCAACTTTTTCAACTCCAACTGCAACTGGGCCTCCAGTGACAAGACTCCAGGGTATATGGGAGTGGAATGAACAGCTCCAGGGAAAGCACTAGACATACCTGGGGGAACTGCTCTAAACTGGCTTGGCGGCATCATAGATGGTAATGATGGGGTAGCGAAACGAGGCAGCTCAGCACCATAGTTAAACTCAGGGCTCACATGGGGAGTACCTTTGCTATGTGCCTCTCGTTGTTCCATATTTTCCATATCCACAGGTGACTCAGCACGTACGCGATCTGGTGTAGACACGCGTGACTCCATGGCGACAATTCAATGGCAGTACTGAATAATGAAATACTAATGCTGACTGAGAAACTACACACACATCAACTCACCTCAAAGCACAGAGAACGCCAAGGTAACGATATCCTAGCAAGAAGAAGGCACTGTTAGGATATCCTGATGCGAGGTCGCCACTGTTACGGTTGCGCCAGCCCGGGGCTATTACAAAAAAAAGACCACAAGGCAGCCTTAGATGATCGGCCTCCACTGCGTTGCAAAAGTAACGCAGACCCCGGCACTCACGCTCCGCAAACTAGAGAAAAACTGCACAACGGAAAAACTTAAACGCAACACTCTGTACTTTGACTAACAAACGGAACAGCCTACCTATAGATCTAGCCTACTATCGTCACTACCGGAAGTAATACCGCCCGAGACAGTCTACAGGAACACCTCCCACTTACTTCCGGTGGTGACGAATTTCTACTTAACCCGTGTCCAAGGGGGGAACGCAGTTGGCGGCTCACGATAGTTCTCACTAGCCTTGTGCAAGTAGATGGGATTGAACTGTGTAGGGGTTAGGGGTGTGTGTGTATGTACGTGTGTTGGGGAACGTTAATTAAGGCAGCGAGAGGACTACGGTGAGCCAGACTGGCCCTCCAAAGACAACAAGGTCACAAAAACAAATAAAATAACTACTTCCCTCAGTCAGCAACAAAAGAATAAAAATAAATGAAAACGCCAGCTCGGCAGAAAAATGACTGGGGAGAGAGAGAGTGTGCACACACGCACGATACGGAAGCTGGTTGGGAAGACACTGCACTGATCAAGGCTCGTGTGCAGTCAAGCGCGAACGCATGAATCAGATTAATTAACAAGGAACTTAAATTCGTGCCCCTCTCTCTCTCTATATATATATATACAATGAATTGGTACTTCTAATGCAAGCAAAACATCATTAAATATACTGGTAGCTCACATAAGACAATCAAAATAATCAAATGCATACTCAGCATGGTATGAAATAAAATTGCCCTCAGTGGCGGGAACGAAAGAAACAAAAGAACTTGTAACACTCGCTAATTTAAACTCCGCGAATGACACGGATACTGCATAATCCCCTAGCCCAGCTGTAACGGCTGCACCCGTGGGAACGGACAGGCGGACAGCGTAACAATATATATATATACTGTATAACCGTATTGATAGACAGATATATGAACTAGTTAGAGTAAAAGAAATAACTGCAACAATGAGATGAAAAATTGATAATAATTGAGAACCGGGCTTCTTAGGTTAATAGATTTATTGTACATGATGTAAAAAGAAATGCAATTTGTCCGTGCATTGATATGAACTGAAAAGAATGTCGTACTGCAATTTTGAGGATATTATCTAATGAAGCATTGTCTCTTATTTTTCTCTTTCAGTCCAACTCTCTTTCATTCCAAATACAGTCGCGTAAACAGCATATAAAAGAAAAAAAAAATAGTGTACTCAAAGGAAACGCCTTAGGTGTAATTCAAAACAGTTCTGGTGAAATAATGCCTAAACAGCTTATTTTTGTGTAGAAATGCTAAATAGGCAAATTAGACAAACGTCCTATATTTCTGTTGTAGTACCCCCAAATTTTACTTAACCGTGGAAGAAGAATCTGCTATAAAAAAAGTGAAATTCACTTTTTTTTTTTTTTTTTTTAATTGCAGAGGTTTCGTTTGTTGAGATGGTCTTCGAGAAAGGTGATAAAGTTGGAGTTACAATGGATTTTATTTTCATCTGCATGACTTTGACATATAAAGGGCATTTTGTGTTACCACATAAGAAAGGATTAATAATAGTAAAAACACCACTGAAAAATTAGGATAAGGATTTGATAAATGT
Organism: Coenobita brevimanus; assembly: GCF_032717465.1. Taxonomy (NCBI): domain Eukaryota; kingdom Metazoa; phylum Arthropoda; class Malacostraca; order Decapoda; family Coenobitidae; genus Coenobita; species Coenobita brevimanus. The sequence goes on along the minus strand of NC_137064.1, from coordinate 15,569,813 downwards.
TTAGTAACTGGCTTTTGATGTATGCAGATTTGCTGTATGTAACAGATTTAAAAAAAACTGTAGCTTCTGAGCTTTAACATAAACTGTTCAAGAAGTCGATTTGAGCACAGTCTGTTAATATATATATCTATTTTTTTTTTTAATTCAAAATAGCCGTAACTTACATGATCAAGAATAACCTGTTCTTTTAGTAGTTTATTCCACAATAAGTTCGTTTCTTAGGGATTTAAGGGAAAAAGTGAAAACTTTAGAGTTATGTCGATTGTACTTTTCTATGATTGGTAAAATCTTTAAAACTATATTTTGAGCCTACTTATTTGAGAAAATGAATTTTACACACATTATAAAGGCTCGTATTTGCCCATAAAACATATTTCCGTGGTTAAAAACATTCAATATGTTACTAACTCGTAAAAAAATAATGTTGAAAATGTATTGTTATACAAATTAAATCTGAGAAACTTGTTACGACTAGGAACAACGGTTTTAGGAGTAAGAAGAATTCTACTGGAGTGATTCTAAAAACCACGTATTTTTCTTTCAAAACGCAAAATATTCAGTTTCAACAAGCGTACGCTAATTTTGTAGAGAAACAAAATTTTCTGTAATTAAGAAAACATTTTAAAAAAAAGCAACGTAGAAACAAATTACTGTTGTTAGAAGAAGTGAGTATCATATAAAAAGATATGGGTTCACACGTGAAATGAGGTCTTTTATAAGGCTTTTCTTGAGCAAAAAGTTTTGTTTGATGAGGCAGTCATTGAAAGAAAGTAGAAATATCAAAATGGATTTTTTTTTTCTCTCATAGTAGGCCTTTAAGAGAGCTTCTTTAGTCTCTTAGGTTAAAAAAAATGAAATCGATCAATAGTCATGTTCAACCACCACGTGTTTCCGGGGGGAAAATCGCAAAACGGTAGAAACTCGGAACATACAAAAAGAGGTACTGACGGTCAGATAAAGACTTAACTGCAGTATTGGAATATGGAATTGATTAATATTAGAATTTGGTTCCTCAAGTCCGCAGATCTCACGTTCATTAAAGAAAAAAATTCTTCCATGAGCATTGACATGAACTGATATGTCACCTTCATATTGTATGGATTCTAGCTTATTAACCATTGTCTGTTATTATTTTTTTATTCAACTTCGACGATTAAAAAAAAAAAAGCGGAGAGCATGAAATCCTTACCTTTGAAAGCAATCGCTTTACCTGTATTCTAAAACAATGCTACTTGAGATGTTGAAAACTGAGCATTTTTGTGTAAAAACGAATAACATACAGCGACCAATATACTCTAATATATTCGAGACACACATAATTGCTTCTAAAATTCAGAAATAATTTCAGATGACAAAATTCTACCTACCAAAAAAAAAAAAAAAAAATGCTTTCAGTTGAGGTCAAGAAGCATATGAATAGAAATCCTTTATCACGTAAAATGAGCTGGCATTTCAGATGTTTACTGCACAATAAGTTTCGCTTGATGAGGTGGTCGTCGAAAAAAAAAAAAATAATTTAGAGTCAGAATGGATTTTCTTTTTTGACTATGACTAGAGCTTTAAATTGTCACCTTGTGCATGTTCATTGTCAAAATATGATAGAAATTATAAAGGGTCGTCTTGGAACATAAGGCATATTTCCTATGAAAGAGTCACTCCAAACTGCGACTCCTCGTATGGAAAAAATATTGATAAGGTATAGATAAAGTGAAAAATAATTTCTTGATTAAAACATTATTGAAAACTGAGATATGTAATTGATACATATTATGAATTTCGTTGCTCAAGTTCGAAGATTTTTCCTAAAAAATTGAGAAAAATGCTGCTTCAAGGAGCATTAATATAAAGTGTTATAAGTGCTAGCACTGAAGTTCTTTTAAATGACTTTTTTTTTTCTCGTTTGAAAGAGGCATTCAGAAAGGAGAAAAAAAGCAGATTAATGTGTCAGTTTGTTACTACTAAAGGCAATCGCTTTGGCAGTAACTAAAAAGATTCTGACTAGTAATTCTAGTGACCTTGTTTTCTGTAAAAACTCCAGATATTCAAACTCGAAAGTGTACTCTAAATTTGTAAGGAACAACCGAAAAATTTTCAGATGATGAAAAACTTCTAATGGAAAAAAAAAAAAATACAACAATAAGGAGACGTGAACACATAAAAAATCGATTCACACTCCAATAAGCTCTCATCTGAGGTTTTTATTGCACAGTAAGTTTCGTTTCATTATGGGTTCGTCGAAAAATGGAAAAATTTAAAATTAGAAGGAATGTAATTCTATCTGTCTACTACTTTCTTCAAATTGAATCTTAAGCCTCTTCATAAAAAAGAAATACAAGTAATTCTGGCATATACACGGTTGTTTTTGCCATGAGACATATTTCCATTGGCAAAATCATCGAAACGGAGATAAATAGTATTAAAACAAATAAGGTGTTCAAATGGATAAAATTAATTTTAATCAAATGTGGAGAGAGGTAAAAGACGTTTTCCATGAGAGTGCTAAGGTTACTATTAAGAAAAAGGGAAAGGCGAGAAGGAAAAAGTGGATGTCAGATGAAACATGGAATGCAATTCAGAAAAGGAAAGAGGCTAAGTTAAGAAGTGAAGAACAACATGTTGATGGTCAGGTAGTTGAAGTACTTAGAGCAAAGTACTGGAGTTTACATTCTGAAGTAAAAAGACTCGTTAGACGTGATAAGAGGAGGCAATATGATGAAAAGGCAACAGAGACAGAAATTAAATTAAGTAAAAATGACGGTCAGAGCACAAGAGTTGCGTATCAGGCCATAAAGGAGTTAACTTGGACTGAAAAGAGAAGGAAGGAAATACCTGTACGAGATAGAAATGGTTATTTGATGACTAAAGATTTGGATATAAAAGGAAGGTGGAAAGAGCACTTTGAATCTGTTCGAGATAGACCAATCCCAGCTGAACAGGACATTTTGCCAGCCGAGAGAGATTTGCAGATAGAAACAGGGGATATAACCTTGGAAGAGGTAGCAAAATCTATAAAGGAGTTAAAGAATTTTAAGGTCCCAGGTGAGGATGGAATATTTCCTGAAATGCTTAAGGTGGAAAATGACGAGTTGATGAATGCACTTTTGAAACTTTTTAATGTGGCTTGGGATAATGGTGGAATTCCAGAAGAGTGGAAAAATGGAGTGATTATAAAAATACCAAAAAAAGGGAGATTTAAGTGTGTGTGGCAAATGGAGGGGATAACGTTGACACCTGTAGTTGCAAAAGTCTTTTCCAAAATCTTGTTAAACAGAATAGAGCCAGTAATTGACAAATTTTTCAAAGAAGAACAAGCGGGATTTAGAAAGGGTCGACTTTGTAATGATCAGATTGTTATTGTAAGGCATCTAATGCAACAAGCTAATGAGATGAAAATGCCACTTAGTATGTGTTTTGTGGATTTTGAAAAGGCCGTTGATAGTGTTTCACGTGGAGCTATGTTGAAAATTATGAGATTCTATGGTATACCAGAAAAGTTTGTAAATATTATTAGAAGCCTGCATGAAGGTACTTTTTGGAAGGTAATGGTGGGTGGTTCTTTGAGTGATCCATTTCAAGTTAGGTCAGGAGTTATTCAAGGAGGAGTTCTTTCGCCCTTGCTGTTTGTTTTGGTTATGGATTATGTTATGAGAAAGGTTGTAAGGAGAACAGGTGCAGGAATTAACTGGAAAGAAAATAAGAAGCTGATGGATTTGGCCTATGCTGATGATATTGTACTGATTTGCGAAAGTATTTACGAAATGCATAGGGTGCTTGATTGTCTGGTGAAGGAAGGAGAGAAAGTGGGATTGGTAATAAATTGTGGAAAGACTGAAATTATTAATATGAACGTGGAGAACCAAATCGATTGTGGAACTGGGAATAATGTGGTGAAGAATGTAGAAGACTTTAAATATCTGGGAACGATTGTATCTGCTAATGAATCATTAACAATTGAAATTGAGGAGAAGATTAGACAGGCTTGGTGAGCTGGTGGAATGTTGAAATCTTTTTGGAATAATAATATGCTTTCGGTACATACTAAAGTGAAAATTTACAAGTCCATGGTTAGACCAATTTTAATTTATGGGCATGAGTCATGGTACAGTACAATTGCAACAGATCAGAAAGTATTAGGATTTGAGAATAAATTACTGAGAAGGATTCTTGGGGTAAAGTGGCAAGACAGAGTTACAAATGAAAGAGTAAGGGATATTACTAGAGTGGAACCAGTTAATGAATATGTGAGACTGTCTCGCTGGAAGTGCCTGGGCCACATATACAGAAAAGAAGGCAGTTTAATACAGGATGTGCCAAAGTGGACTGCTAAAAGAAGAAGAGGTAGAGGTAGGCCGAAGGAAACCTGGTTGAGGACAATGAAAAAAGAAGCAGGAGAGGAGTGTTGGTGGGACCTGAAGGAAATGGCAAAAGACAAATATTGGTGGAGAGTGTTCATCGAGGCCCTATGCATCCAATGGGGTGCCACAAGAAATGACTGATTGATTGATTGATTGTACCTACGTGTGCCGCCGTAGTTTTTACAACTCGTAATGTACCTAATTTGTGCTTAACTTTGGATAATCAGGTGGTACCTTTTCAAAATTCTGTAAAGTTATTGGGAATACATTTTAATCATCGTTTGAACTTCAAAATTCATTTTAATAATTTAATTGTTTGTTGTTATAAACCTTTAAATGTCCTCAAGTACATAGCGGGTACTACGTGGGGTGCCGACAGAAAATCTTTATGAATGGTGAAAAAGTCCCTTATTCGCTCAAAACTAGACTATGGCGCATAGGTGTATGGCTCAGCATCCGATGCCACGCTGAAAGGATTGGATGTGTTGCAGAATAAATGTCTGCGAATGTGTCTTGGAGCCGCCCGGTGTACCCGTGTAGCTCGTATAGAAGTGGAGGCGAATGTGCCTCCCCTCCGTATTCGCCGTGACCACCTGGCCTTATCATACAGCATGCGAACATCGAGGAAAAATAATATCGACAATGTGGCCTGTACCTCCTGTGTTAATACCACTACCTTCTGTGGGGGGTGCATCGGCCACTTGTCATTTCCCTCCACTTACTGACACGAGAGCTTGGTGTGGACTTCTGTGACTGTGACAAGTGGTGTTAAAAAGTATAGCGCCTTGGGGGCCACCCGGCTTTACCATTGACGTATCATGGCTCCCAGCACCAAAGGTCAAGGTGCCAGATCCGGAGGTCCACCACTTGTTTCGTAATATCATCATGCATCACTTGGGGTCCCACCAACTGTACACCGACGGTTCCAAGCCGAGTGAATGTCTGGGTGCAAGTGAATGGTTGACCGAATGTGCCCTCAGGTATCAGTTGCCGACTCATACATCTGTGTTTTCCTCCGAACTTTTTGCTATTGACAAAGCCATAGACTGTGCTCTCAATTCTAGGTATGACTCATTTGTCATATTTTCAGATTCAAAATCAGCCTTCAGGCGATTGCTTCTTGCACTACGGATTCTAATGAGATCCAGGACCGCAATGTCAATAAACTGCATTCATGCAACAAGTCATTCACGCTGATCTGGGTGCCTAGTCATTGTCGTATCTACGGCAATGAGCAGGCTAACTTACTTGCAAAGGTGGCTGTAGAGCTCGAGGAGACTTCAGACGTTCCTTGTGATCTACGGTCGAGTCTCTCTCTCTCAGAAAGAAATCAATAAATCATCTGTGGCAAGGTCATTGGACCAGACTAAATATTCCAACATGCAAGCCGTACCTGGGCGACAGGGACACTGCCAACCGTCCCAGTCGCCTGGAAGAAAAAGTGTTGGCTCGTGTGCGGCTCAATCCCACCATCCTAATGCACATGAAACCTTATATGGAAAGACGCTTCCCACCGCACTGTGACATCTGTGATGCGGTGTTATCTATCAGTCATATCATCCTGTGCTGTCAGCGATTTATCCGTGAATGCGCGTCACTTATAAATTACTGCAGTGCAGCAGACGTCCCCTTCACCCTTTCCACCATCCTGGGTGATGGGAACATTGTTATGACTGACAAATTTATGGCTTTCTTGAGAGAGACCGAACTAATCAGTGATGTGACTTTTTTACTTTATGGGTATAGTTTTTATCGACTGTAAATATGTATATATTGTACTGTTAATTGGGGTTGACAGTTGACATATTTGAAATAGTTCCTCCTTCCCACTGATCTATTTCTAATATTGATGTCCCCTACAATAAACCCGGTTCCTCGCCTGACAGTCACCAGCTGATGAGTGTAAGTGTGCAATATACAAAGATATTGAGCACTTGCAGTCGATGGTGGTCAGTTGGGCGAGGTCCTTCACTTTTTGTACTTATTTTGTAAATACATTATATCATCTTGTTTAAGTTATTCTAATTAGGACCGACAGCTGACGTATATGGAAATGTTCCTGACTCATCTGGTTCTCTTTCATATATTGATGTCCCTTATATTTGGCTGTGCCTCGACTGACAGTCAGCAGGTGATGAGTGCAGGTATGTAATGTAGAAAGGCATTATATATCTGCAGTCGATGGTGTTCTCTTGGTCGAGGCTTTTTTACCATTAGTGTAGGTCTAGTTATTTGTCTCTTAGGATTTAGTATAGGTTATCGATTTGTCTGTTAGGTGATTAGTTTTAGGGTCTTTAGATGAGGTATTTTTGTTTTTAAATAATGTAAGATCAAAAAATAAAAAAATATATAAAAATAGTAAAATAAAAATACAAATAAAACAAAGAAAATAAAAATTATTATGTATATACAGTATATATGTACGTGTGCGTGAAAGTGAATCTGTATAAATGCATGGAAGTGTGTGTGTGTGTGTGTGTGTGTGTGTGTGTGTGTGTGTGTGTGTTTATATATATGTTTGTATATATATATATATATATATATATATATATATATATATATATATATATGTTTGTATATATATGTAAATATATATATATATATATATATATATATATATATATATATATATATATATATATATATATATATGGCCTTAATGACCAGGGGCTTTGGCCCCAATGGTCGATAGGCCGGAAAATTTCTATTAAAAAAAAAAAAAAGAGAGAGGGAGGACTTTGATGAATGGTTGCAGAGCGAGCGGACGTGTGCTGAACTCTCCTCCAGATTCTAGGGCTGCCCCACCGGGAATAGTTTTTTTGCATTTTTCCCTAATAAGGTTAGGCTAAGTAGTTCTCATATTCCTCCCTACTCTTTTTAGAGATATACTCGTAGTAGGTGTCTGTATCTACTCACTGAGATTGCCTTTGCTTACTCACCTCTGGAGTGTACCCCCCACTGATCGCTCTGGGGTGTGAGTTATACACAGGCGCATCGTCCCGAGAGTGGTTTGAGAGGGTAATCTCAGACTAGGTGTGTCTTTCCCGGGTACTTTGTCCCTTGCTCGTTTTTCTCCTTCTTCCCACTTCCCCCCCGCAGGGGAAGTGATTCCTATGGCGGACGCCCCTGCTGCCTCCCCTCCCCTTCAGGAGGGGAGGTAGTCCTGACCGACCCCCGATTGCTGCACGCACAGACTACCCCGAGACTGAACGGCCCCAGACACGTACACAACTGGACATAAATGTAAAGAACGCATCCTTTGTCTTACTTCATGTGGTTGGTTCCTCTCCCCCATCCAGCCTCAATCCCTTCATCATCAAGAATTGATGGGTGTGCCGGTAAGGTGGAACAGGTGAAAAAACTTGCTAGTAGGGACCTTCTAGTAAAGACTGCAAACTCATGCCAGGTAAAGGATTTGATGATGTTGAGTAAATTCCACTGTTATGATGTGCCCAGGATCCCTTACCCCATGAATTCCTGTAAAGGTGTTATCACCTGCAGGGACCTCATGATAATGGAAGAGGACGACAACATCCGTGAACTTGCGCAGCAATATGTAATTGATGCCCGTTTCATAACTCGTTTCCAGGAAGGCATAAGGACGAAGGCAACCACAGTTGTCTTGACTTTTGGAAAAGTATATCTCTCTACTAATGTGAAAGTAGGATATGAAATTATCAATGTCAGACCTTACATTCCCAATCCCCATCGTTGCTCTAAATGTCAGCTATATGGACACCACGAAAAGACTTGTTGGGCTTCCAACTTCGTGTGTGGCAAGTGCGCAGCTGTAGGTCACTCTGCTGACAATTGTACATCTGAGACTGAGTGCTGCTTACACTGCAAGGATGCTCACTCCACTTCCTCGAGGGCTTGTCCCAAGTGGAAGGAGGAGAAGGAAGTCTGCACAGTGAAAGTGACAGAAGGCATTTCCTTCTACGATGCTAGGAAGAAGGTGAAGGAGTTGCATGCAACTCCGAAGCCTAATATCTCCTATGCATCGGCGGTTGTGTCCCGTCCCGTGATGTGCACCGTGGAGACACAGACTGACCTTACCTTCGCTCCTCATGCCACTCGCCCTACCTCTCAGTCTAGACCCCATGTGCGTTCCAACTCTCTAACAGACATCCCTGTTGCTACTTCCTACTCTCAGGCTGCCGCTGCTCCTTCGCAGTCGGTGTGACCAAAATCGAAGTCCAACAAGTCTGATAAGATTGATCTGACCCCCCTCACCAAACAGTCACGTCCTCATGTCCTTCCTGCTCCTGGTCTAGTGAGGCAGAGAATGAATAGCTCTTCCTCAGTGGAGTATGGGAGCCTTGTTATTGACGTAAATATGGAGGTTTCCAGCTGCAAGCACCGGGATAGGTCCCCTGGTAGCCACTCGGCTGTTGGCGGGCGAAATAAAAAAACTAAGAGCACTGGCCACCCTCGTAAGTCTTAAACCATCACTTTCACTATATTACAGTGGAACTGTAGAGGTGTCGGGAATAAGTTACAAAATAGAGCAATCTTACTTTCCCTACACAGGCCAGACGTTGTTTGTTTACAAGAGACTTGCCAGGAGGATCATCCTGATCCTCCACGGTTCCAACACTACCATTCGTATAGAAGATATGAAGGTCACGGAGTTGCCATATACACAAACAAATCACACTCACAAATGGAAGTGATTATAAATTCTACTCTGGAAGCTGTCGCGTGCAGAGTAAAATTTAATAACACGTATCTGTCTATTTGTTCTCTTACTATCCTCCACATGGCCTCATTGATAGTGATGCTTAAAATTCACTATTTGAACATCTTCCTGGAAATAAGTTAGTGTTGGGCGACTTTAACGCCCATCACTATCAATGGCATAGCTTAAGGATCGATGATCGTAGGGAGCAATTACCCGCCCTAATATTACAGTTCAACCTTTGTCTTTTGAACAATGGTATAGCAAGTCGTGTAGATGATCGTACTGGTAACTTTTCGGCCATTGACTTATCTCTGGCCTCTTCTGGTGTACATCAAGATTTCTCATGGGACCCTTATGACGACTCCTTGGGAAGTGATCATTTACCGATCTGTCTTTCTTATAGAAGCGACATCGTTTCAGACCCTCCACCTCCAAAATTTTGTTATAAGAAAGCAGATTAGTGATCCTTCTCAAGGGTCGCCAATTTAGATATATCCGGGGAGACCATGGATGTTAAGATCGAAGATTTAACCAAATCCATATTACACGCAGCTGAGGCTGCTTCTACAGTTCATGCGAAGCACAGAGCACATTGGTGGACGCCAGATTGCCGACAAGCATTAAGGAAACGCAATAGGAGATACAGGATTTTTGATAGTCGGCCCACTGACGAAAATTTTATTGCATACAAACAGGCACGGGCTGAGACAAGGAGAATAATAAAAAAGGCCAAACGTGACTCCTGGCGGTCCTTTATGTCCACAGTGACTCTTACTACATCATTAAGTAAACTCTGGTCTACTATCAGAATATTAAATAATAAGGGCCCATACTTCCCTGTCACCAACCTGCAGGTGAAAAACACCATCTATGACGAGCCCAAGGACGTTGCTAAAATCCTAGCCTGGAGTTTTTTTATGTAAGTAGCTCAGGCAATTATGATCCGAGTTTTCAACATCATAAACGGACGGCTGACCTACAGTTAACAGACTGCCACAGAAGACGTAGACTCCCCGTACAACCAAGAGTTCACGCTAGATGAACTGCTCCTTGCCTTTAAATCCTGTAAAGACACCAGCCCTGGACCAGACACCATCACGTACGGTATGATCCAGCATCTTAATCAGGACAGCCTGAATAAAATGTTAGCATTGTACAATGAGATTTGGGCATCTCGAAGGTTCCCAAACTCATGGCACGTCATACCAATTCACAAAGAGGCTGGTCATCTTATGAATCCCACTTCATTTCGTCCTATTGTGTTGACTTCTTGTCTATGTAAGGTCATGGAACGTATTGTTAACAATAGGCTTCTTTTTATTTTAGGGTCGAAGAATTTGTTAAATGATCAACAATGTGCCTTCCATAAATACAGAAGTTCACTAGATCATTTAATGAATTTGGAGCACTGTATTTCAGAGACACTTGCCAATAAAGAATTCATGATAGGGGTGTTTTTGGACATCGATAAGGCCTATGACATGACATGGCGACACGGTATACTAATGAAGCTCTATGCTTATGGTTTAAGAGGAAATTTGCCTATTCTTATTTCAAATTTCTTAAGGGACAGGACTTTCTCTGTCAAATTGCCCCGTAACATAACATCGGATACATTTATCCAGGAAAATGGGGTGCTGCAGGGATGTGTGCTTAGTCCCACCTTATTTAGTATTATGATCAATGATATTATCTCATCAGCTCCCATTCCCAGGAATCTTAAATACTCGTTCTATGCTGACGATTGTGCAATATAGCACTCTTCCCATAATTCACAATTTTCGGCTGGGCGGATTCAAGCAGCCCTTGACTCCGTCCACCAATGGGCCTTGCATTGGGGATTTAAGTTTTCCATCCCTAAGTGTGCTGCTGTAGTTTTCATGACTCGTAACATACCTAATTTGTGCTTAACTTTGGATAATCAGGCGGTACCTCTTGAAAATTTTTTGAAGTTTTTGGGAAAACATTTTGATCGTTGTTTGAACTCCAAAATTCATGTTAGTAATTTGATTGCTTGTTGTGACAAACCTTTAAATGTCCTCAAGTACCTAGTGGGTACTACATGGAGTGCCAACAGAAAATCTTTGTTAATGATGTATAAGTCACTTATTCGTTAAAAGCTAGAGTATGGTGCACAGGAGTATGGCTCGGCATCCGATGCCACAAAGAAAGGTTTGGATGTGTTGCAGAATAAATGTTTGCAAATGTGTCTTGGAGCCATCTGGTGTACCCGTATAGCTCGTATGGAAGTGGAGGCGAATGTGCCCCCCCTCCGTATTTGCCGTGACCACCTGGCCTTGTCCTATGAACTAAGAACATCGAGGAAAAGTAATATCAGCAATGTGGCCTGTACCCCTCTGCATCAATACCACCACCTTTTCGGGGGGGTGCGTCGGGCACTTGTCGTTCGCCTCTACTTACTGACTCAGGAGCTTGTTGTGGACCTCAGTGACTGACAAGTTAGTGTAAAAAAATATAGCACCTTGGGAGCCATGCTTTACTTTTGACGTATCATGGCTCCCAGCACCAAAGGCCAAGGCGCTGGATGCGGAGGTCCACCACTTGTTTCGTAGCATCATCGTGCGTCACTTGGGGTCACACCAATTGTACACCGGCGGTTCCAAGTCGAGTGAATGTGTGGGTGCATGTGTATGGTTGACTGAATCTCCCCTCAGGTATCTGTTGCTGACTCATACATCTGTGTTTTCCTCCGAAATTTTTGCTATTGACAAAGCCTTAGACTATGCTCTCAATTCTAGGCATGACTCATTTGTCATATTTTAAGATTCAAAATCAGCCCTTCAGGCGATTGCTTCTTGGTCTACGGATTCTAATGAGATCCAGGGTCCCACTGTTAATAAACTGCATTCATGCAACAAGTCCTTAATGCTGATCTGGGTGTCTGGTCATTGTCGTAACTACGGCAATAAGTAGGTTGACTTACTGTCAAAGTCGGCTGTAGAGCTCGAGGAGACTTGGGACGTTCCTCGTGATCTACGATCAAGTCTCTCTCTTGAAAAGAAATCAATAAATCTTCCGTGGCAAGGTCAGTGGACCAGTGTAAATATTCCAACATGCAAGCCGTACCTGGGCGACTGGGACACTGCCAACAATCCCAGTAGCCTGGAAGAAAAAGTGTTGGTTTGTTTGTGGCTTAATGCCACCATCCTAACGCACATGAAACCTTATATGGAAAGACAATTCCCACCGCACTGTGACATCTGTGATGCGGTGTTATCTATCAGTCATATCATCCTGCACTGTCGGCGATTTATTCGTGAATGCGCATCACTTATAAATTACTGCGGTGCAGCAGACGTCCCCTTCACCCTTTCCACCATCCTGGGTGATGGGAACATTGTTATGACTGACAAATTTATGGCTTTCTTGAGAGAGACCGAACTAATCAGTGATGTGACTTTTTTACTTTATGGGTGTGGTTTTTATCGATTGTAAATATGTATATATTGTACTGTTAATTGGGGTTGACAGTTGGCATATTTGAAATAGTTCCTCCTTCCCACTGATCCTTTTCTGATATTGATGTCCCCTGCATTAACCATTTAACCGCGGGCATTGTTTTCACCCGACTGGCCCCCCCCACGGGGGTTTCAGCCAAAATGTAAATAAACTTTAAACCTTTATAACTCTGCACAGAATAAATCTAGAGCGAAAAATAAGGTACCATTAGAAAGTACTAATCTTCAGCTTTGCAATAATGTAGGTTTCATGATTTCTTGACAATCACTGGATGGGCAGTGCCATTCGAAGTGAGCGATCTAAAATCACTATTTTTTGCTCACACACCATTACCAAATGCCAACCTCATTCTGATAATAATACTGTAAACATATATGAACACTGCACATATGATAAACACCCACTCTGTGTTCACTGAGGCAGGTAAAAGGCACTGTAATTGCCCGCACCTCACTGCCACATCGGCGCTGTTGTCACTCACAAAGCTGGACAGATACTGATGCGTGTTTGGTCAGGGGTGGGGTGGGGGGCCCGGGGGTGGGAGGTGGGGGCCCAGGGGGTGGGAGGAGGGAGGTGGGGGTCGGCTGGAGTGAAAGAACTTAATAGCTACTCTCTCTTGAAACAATTGGCGCACGGAAGAACGCGCGGTATTCAAAATATTCACAAACATTCCAGAATGACACCTGCGGTTTGGTCCAGTTTTTGCAATGTCATTCTGGAATGACACCCGCGGTTAAGGGGTTAAACCCGATTCCTCGCCTGACTGTCACCAGCTGATGAGTGCATGTGTGCAATATAGAAAAGTACTGGGCACTTGCAGTCGATGGTGGTCGGTTGGGCAAGGTCATTCACTTTTTGTACATATTATGTAAATATATTATATCATCTTGTTAAAGTTATTGTAATTAGGGCTGACAGGTGACGTATATGGAAATGTTCTTGACTCATCTGGTTCTCTTTTATATACTGATGTCCCCTACATTAGGTTGTGCCTCGACTGACAGTCAGCAGGTGATGAGTGCAGGTATGTAATGTAGAAAGGCATTGTACAGTTTATCTGCAGTCGATGGTGTTCTCTTGGTCGAGACTTTTTTACCATTAGTGTAGATCTAGTTAGCTGTCTCTTAGGATTTAGTATAGGTTAGCAATTTGTCTGTTAGGTAATTATATATATATAAATATATATATATATATATATATATATATAAATATATATATATATATATATATATATATATATATATATACGTCCATATATTGCCTTAATGACCAGGGGCTTTGGCCCCAGTGGTCGATAGGCCAGAAAAAAAAAAAAAAAAAGAGAGGGACTTTTATGCATGGTCGTGGAGAGTGTAGACGTGCTGCTCATCTGCTCTCTTCTCTAGTATTTTAGGGCTGCCTCAGCGGCATTAGTTCTTTTTTTTTTTTCACCCTTCTGGTGGTTGATAGGAGAGCTATTACCTATTTTCCACCTCTCCCTGTTAGTTTAAAGCAGTACATGTCTGTTCTAATATACTGAGTTTACCTTTGCTTGCTCGCCCACTGATCACTCTGGGGTGTGAATAAACACGGTCATGCCTCCCTGGAGTGGTTTGATTGGGCAACCCCAGACGTAGGTGTTTGGTCCCAGGTTGATTGTCCTTTGCTTGTTTTCTCTTTTCCTTCCCACTTCCCCGTTTGGGGGGGAGTGGTACTACGGTGGATGCCCCTACTGCCTCCCCCCCATTCAGGAGGGGAGGCAGTCCTGACTGACTACTGACTGAACTAAAGACTGACATACCCCAGACAGAACGGAACCAGACTCGTTTGCCTCACGACATTAATGTACAGAATGCTGAGTTTGTTATCGTTCATGCTCTAGGTTCCACTCCCTTGAGCAGTCTCAATCCCTTCATGATTAAGAAGGTTATTGATGGCTGTGCTAAGGAGGTGGAACAAGTCAAAAACCTTGTGAACGGAGACCTCCCTGTAAAGACTTGCAATTCATCTGACGTTAAGGACTTGTTGAAGCTGCACAAGTTTCATAGCTATGATGTCGAAGCCAAGATCCCAACTTCCATGAATTCCTGCAAGGGTGTGATCACTTGCAGGGATCTCATGGTGATGAGTGAGGAAGAGATCATAGAGGAACTCACTCAGCAAAATGTCATTGATGCTCACTTTATAACCAGATTTTCGGAAGGTGTCAGGACAAAGACTGCGACTATTGTTTTGACTTTTGGTAAAGTGTCACTGCCTAGCCATGTAAAAATCGATTACGAAATTGTTCATGTGCGGCCACATATCCCCAGTCCTTTCCGTTGTTTGAAATGCCAGTTATCTGGGCATGGTGCCAAGACTTGTCGGGCTTCCCAGCCAGTGTGTGGCAAGTGTGCAAGCCAAGGTCATGATGCAGAACATTGCACATCTGAGACGGTATGTTACTTTCACTGAAAGGGCACTCACTCCATTTCCTCTAGGGACTGTTCCAAGTGGAAGGAGGAGAAGGAGATCTGCACAATGAAGGCAACTGAGGGCATTTCCTATTATGAAGCTAGGAAAAAGGTGAAGGAGTTGCATGCAACTCCCACGCCGAATAGGTCCTATCCTTCAGCGGTAATGTCCCATCCTGTGATGTGCTCTGTAGAGATGCAGACTGAACTAGCCCTTCTCCCTCCTGCCACTCACAGTACCTCTCCATCTCGGCCTCTCGTCCGCTCCACCTCTCTCACTGACATCCCTAAGGCTTCAACCTATTCTCAGGCTGCTGCTGCCTCTCCATCAGTACGGCCAAAACCGAAGTCAGACAAGTCTAGTAAAAGTAACATGACCACCCTCACAACACAGTCTCGTCCTCATGTTCTTCCAGTTCCCACTCCAGTGAGGGAGAGAAAGGTTAGCTCTTCCTCGGGGGAGTCTGGAAGCCTACTAATTGATGAAAATATGGAGGTTTCCGTAAACAAGCACCGGGATAGGTCTACCGGTAGTCACTTGCCTGCTGGGGGGTGACAAAAAAAGACAAAGCACACTGGCCCCCAACGTGAATCTTAAACCGTTGCTTTCACTGCATTACAGTGGAATTGTAGAGGTGTTGGGAATAAATTACAAAAATAGCAATTTTGCTTTCAATACAGAGGCCAGACGATCTTTGTTTACAGGAGACGTGCCTGGAGGATCATCCTGATCCTCCACAGTTCAAACACTACCACTCGTATAGAATATATGAAGGTCACGGAGTTGCCATATACACACACAAATCACACTCACAAACGGAAGTGATTCTAAATTCTACTCTGGAAGCTGTCACGTGCAGAATAAAATTTAATAACACATATCTGTCTATTTGCTCTCTGTACTGTCCTCCATATGGCCCGATTGAGAGTGATGCTTTAAATTCACTATTTGAACATCTGCCTGGGAATAAGTTAGTGTTGGGCGACTTTAATGCCCATCACTATCAATGGGGTAGCTTGAGGATCGATGGTTATGGGGAGCAAATTGCCAACCTAATACTACAGTCCACAGTGTAGAGACTCAAACAGTGTGCTCATCTCTGGACCAAAATAAGGTCGGTTTTGCGTAGGTCATCTGTGATTGGTGGCCTTGACTGGTGACGTCACATGGATGGCTGTCTCGCTCGCTCACAGGAGCAGGACAACAGTGTGTTTTTACCAGCCATTTGTGAGCATTGCTTGCTTTATTTTATACGTTTCATCAAGTTAAAATACTTCTCACGATGTGCAGTGTGTTTGGGTGTTCAGGGAAGACATCTGATGGCAAGTTTCTGAGATGGTTTTGCATGCCAAATGATATAATCAACCGGCAAAAGTGGATACATTTGTGTGGATGGAAGGACAAAGTTTCTCCCACTGGCCATGTCTGTGAAAGGCATTTCAGCTCGCAACAGTATGCAAGAGATCTGCAAGACGAGTTGCTGGGGCCACCACCACCAATCAGAAGAAGACTGCTAAAGTCTGGAGGAGTCCCTGATCAAAATCTGCCTAATAAACAACAAGGTACGCAGTGAGTGAATAGTTTTATGGTGAAAAATAACTGACTACAGGAAGATTAATAATTATTAGGGGATTTATGTTCAAGTAAGAACATCAAATGTTCATGTAAGATGCTTAAAGGATTTTCTTGTCTCTATGCAATGCATTATCACCAAAAACCCAAGGGGTGTGTGTAACAAGCTAAAAAAATGAATGTGGACCTAGTCATGACAAACGTAACTCTAGGGCATTATCAGTGCACCATAACTATATTTTCATTTAACATACAGAAATTTATACCATTTCCATGATGAAATGGTGATAGGTTCA
The DNA here is from genome assembly GCF_032717465.1 of Coenobita brevimanus. Taxonomy (NCBI): domain Eukaryota; kingdom Metazoa; phylum Arthropoda; class Malacostraca; order Decapoda; family Coenobitidae; genus Coenobita; species Coenobita brevimanus. The sequence goes on along the minus strand of NC_137064.1, from coordinate 15,552,996 downwards.
TTGTAATATGAGTGGGCGGTTAGGTATAACGAAACAATTGGTGAATGCAACGCATTATTAATGATACCGACCTACATGTTTGACAGTAATTCTTGTAATATGGGTACGTTGCAACGATTTGCATTTGCCAGTCCCGGGGACGTACCAGTACGTCGTGCAATTGCAAGGTCCCTAATTTGCACAATTTTCAATTTTTGCGTGTGATTTTTCGTATGTATACACGGGACACCTTCCTCTATTCCTCTACAAGATGCCAAGCAGGGACAATGCCTTACACCGCATAACCTCCCCCCTCCCCCCCACACGCCATTGTCTTGGCAAAGGACCTGTTACCAGTGACCTGGCTAGTAAAGATATTCAGGGCCAAAGTGATTCCCCAATCGATGACAATGTGGAGGACAATGTTTACCTAGCATTAGAAGAAGAAACAGCCAGAAATAATGATCAGGTAATGTGGCAAAAAAAGATCAGGTATGGTGATTAGTTAGTGAGTGAAACAATGCTTATAATGCCTTTATTACTGCTTGAAAAGCAATATACTCTCATACTACATATACATTCGTACCAAGTAAATAAATAAATACCGTTTATGAGTGGATAAAATATTTACCCTCCCACAGAATTCGTTTTCTTTGGTGCCAGCATGTTAGAAAACCCAGTCAGGTAAGGAGGAACTTCTACCTGGACTGGGTATTTTAAACCTCAGGTGAGCAATTTCTCTATGAATTTTAGATGTTTCTCACCAAAAGCGAAGGTTTTAGCCAAAAAAAAAATTTTCGAAAATACCTCAGGACTGGGGGATGTCGGGGGGGCGGAAAACCTCGGGACGTGACGGGTTAAGCATGGTAAATACCCGCAGGTAAAACAGATGCGGCCTCTCTGTCTCTCTCTTTCACGCATGCATGCAAACATAGCTTTACATACACACACACACACGATATGGAGACAGGACAACATGAGCTAAGCTCAATTCCTGTATACTACAAATATATATATATATATATATATATATATATATATATATATATATATATATATATATATATATATATATAGCGAGAGCTATAAGAGAGTGGAAGGAGGCAGAATGTCACCTGAGACAGTGAGACAGAATCAGTTTCCAAGTGACGTAGACACTAAGAAACGTAGGAGGAGCCATGTTCTGGGGGCGGAGTAAGCTGTGTATGAGCACACTGAGTCTCTACACTGTGCAACAGTTCAACCTCTGTCTTCTGAACGATTGTAGAGTGACTCGTGTAGATGATCGGCCATTAACTTATCTTTGGCCTCCCCTGGTATACATCAAGATTTCTCATGGGACCCTTATGACGACTCCTTGGGAAGTTATCATTTACCCATCTGCCTTTCTTATACACGCGACATCGTTTCGGACCCTCCACCTCCAAAATTTAACTATAAGAAAGCAGATTGGGGATCCTTCTCAAGGATCGCCAGTTTAGATATATCTAGGGAGACCATAGCTGTTAAGGTCGAAAATTTAACCAAATCCAAATTAAACGCAGCTGAGGCTGTTATTCCCAAAACTTCTACAGTTCATGCGAAGCATAGAGCACATTGGTGGACGCCAGATTGCCGACCAGCATTAAAGAAACACAATAGTAGATACAAGATTTTTGATAGTCAGCCCAGTGAGGAAAATTTTATTGCATACAAACAGGCACAGGCTGAGGCAAGGAGAATAATAAGAAGGGCCAAAGGTGACTCCTGGCTGTCCTATGTGTCCACGGTGACTCGTCCTACACCATTAAGTATAGTCTGGTCCACCATAAGAATATTAAATAATAAAGGCCCATACTACCCTGTCACCATCCTGCAGGTGAACAACACCATCTATGACGAGCCCGTGGACGTTGCTAACATCCTCGCCATGTTTTTCTCATGTAAGTAGTTCAGACAACTATGATCCGCGTTTTCAACATCATAAACACATGGCTGAGCTATAGATCATACACTTTGCCACAGAAGACGTAGACTCCCTGTACAACCAAGAGTTAACACTAAATGAACTGCTCCTTGCCCTTAAATCCTGTAAAGACACCAGCCCTGGACCAGACACCATCACGTACGGTATGATCCAGCATCTTAATCAGGACAGCCTGATTAAGATGTTAGCATTTTACAATGAGATTTGGGCGTCTCGAACGTTCCCAAACTCATGGCACTTTGCGCACGTCATACCGATACCCAAAGAGGCTGGTCGTCTTATGAATCCCACTTCATTTCGTCCTATTGTGTTGACTTCTTGTCTATGTAAGGTCATGGAACGTATGGTTAATAATAGGCTTCTTTTTGTTCTAGAGTCGAAAAATTTGTTAAATGATCAACAATGTGGCTTCCGTAAATACAGAAGTTCACTAGATCATTTAATGAATTTGGAGCATTGTTTTGCAGAGGCATTTGCCAATATAGTAAAACTAAATATATACAGTTTACTAATAGACAGATGTTGCCAGATTCGTACATTACCTTCAGTGCTACTAATATTCCCATCTCCAAAAGTATTGAAATTCTTGGCGTCTCACTTAACAGTGCCCTCAGCTGGACCTCTCATGTCAGATCACTTGCTAAAACTGCCACAAAGAAACTTGGATTATTGTACAGAGTCCGTAACTTCTTCGATGATGAGCAGTTAGCTATAATTTATGAGAGTCATGTACGCTCTCAGCTGGAATATTGCTCACCCTTGTGGAATGGTTGTGGAGAGGTTGCATTAAGACAACTAGACAAAATTCAGGATAAAGCTGTTAGAATCATTAACAACCCTGCCATTACACATAAACTACCTCCCCTGCAAGTAAGAAGGAATGTTGCCTCCCTTGCATTATTTTACAGATATTTTTTTGGCAAATGTTCAGACGAAGTTGCGTCCATGGTGCCACCTCTCAATGCCTTCCCTCGTGCTACACGGGCATCTGGTAGCACTCATGGCTGGAATGTCACTCAGCCATATTGCAGAACTTCTGCCTATCAGAATTCTTTCATTCCCCGAACTGCATCTCTCTGGAACTCGCTTCCACAGAGTTGTTTTCCTCCAAATTTCAACCCACAACTGTTTAAGTCTAACTGTTACAGATATTTTATGAACAGAGGACACCAATAATCTGGTGTATGGATTATTTTTTTTTTACTCAATTATTTTACCTTCCTCCTTCTGTTATTTATAATATATATATATATATATATATATATATATATATATATATATATATATATATATATATATAATTCATGGTAGGGGTGTTCTTGGACATCCGTAAAGCCTATGACATGACATGGCGACACGGTACACTAATGAAGCTCTATGCTTATGGTTTAAGAGGAAATTTACCTATATTTATTTCAAATTTCTTAAGGGACAGGACTTTCGCTGTAAATTGCCCAGTAACGGAACGTCAGATATATTTATCCAGGAAAACGGTGTGCCACAGGGAAGTGTGCTTAGTCCTACTTTATTTAGTATTATGATCAATGATATTCTGTCATCAGCTCTCATCCCCAGGAATCTTAAATACTCACTCTATGCTGACGATTGTGCAATATGATACTCTTCACGTAATGCACAATTTTCGGCTGGGCGGATTCAAGCAGCCCTTGACTCCGTCCACCAATCGGCCTTGCAGTGGGGATTTAAGTTTTCCGTCCCTAAGTGTGCCGCTGTAGTTTTTGCGACTTGTAACGTACCTAATTTGTGCTTAACTTTGAATACTCAGGCGGTACCTTTTCATAATTCTGTAAAGTTTTGGGGAATGCATTTTGATCGTCGTTTGAACTTCAGAATTCATGTTAATACTTTGCTTGCTCGTTGTGATAAACCAGTAAACGTCCTCAAGTACCTAGTGGGTACCACATGGGGTGCCGACAGAAAATCTTTGTTAATGGTGTATAAGTCCCTTATTCGATCGAAGCTAGACTATGGCGCACAGGTGTATGGCTCGGCATCCGATGCCACGCTGAAAGGATTGGATGTGCTGCAGAATAAATGTTTGCGAATGTGTCTTGGAGCCGTCCGGTGTACATGTGTAGCTCGTATGGAAGTGGAGGTGAATGTGCCTTCCCTCCGTATTTGCCGTGACCACCTGCCATTATCCTATGGGTTAAGAACATCGAGGAAAAGTAATATCGGCAATGTGGCCTGTACCCCCCTGCGTCAATACCACCATCTTCTGAAGGGGGTGTGCTTTGGCCACTTGCCGTTTGCCTCCACTTACTAACCAAGGAGCTTGGTGTGGACCTCAGTGACTGTGACAAGTTGGTGATTAAAAATACAGCACTTGTTTCGTAACATCATCGTGCATCACTTGAGGTCTCACCAATTGTACACTGATGGCTCCAAGTCGAGTGAATGTGTGGGTGCTAGTGTGTGTGGTCGACTGAATGTCCACTCAGGTATCGGTTGCCAACTCATACGTCTGTGTTTACCTCCGAACTTTTTGCTATTGACAAAGCCATAGACTATGCTCTCAATTCTAAGTACAACTCATTTGTCATATTTTCAGATTCAAAATCAGCCCTTCAGGCAATTGCATCTTGTCCTACAGACTCTCACGAGATCCAGGGCCGCATCATTAATAAGCTCCATTCATGCAACAAGTCCTTCACGCTGATCTGGGTGCCCAGTCAGTGTCGTATCTATGGCAGTGAGCAGGCTGACTTACTTGCAAAGTCGGCTGTAGAGCTCGAGGAGCCTTGAGACGTTCCTCGTGGTCTGCGGTCGAGTCTCTCTCTCGGAAAGGAATCAATAAATCTTCTGTGGCAATGTCAGTGGACCAGACTAAATATTCCAACTTGTAAGCCGTACCTGGGCGACTGGGACACTGTCAACCGTCCCAGTCGCCTGGAAGAAAAAGTATTGGCAAGATTACAGCTCAATGTCACCGTTTTAACTCATATGAAACCTTATATGGAACGACGATTCCCACCACACTGTGACCTCTGTGTTGCGATGTTATCTATCAGTCATATCATGCTGCACTGTCGGCGGTTTATTTGTGAACGTGCTTCACTTATAAATTACTGTGGTGTAACAGACGTCCCCTTCACCCTTTCTACCATCCTGGGTGATGGGAACATTGTTATGACTGATAAATTGATGGCTTTCTTGAGAGAGACCGGACTGATCAGAGTGATGTGACTTTCTTACTGTATGGTTATGGTTTTTATCGACTGTAAACATATATATATATTTTTCTATTAATTAGGATTGACAGTTAACATATTTGAAATAGTTCCTCCTCCCACTGATCTATTTCTAATATAGATGTTCCCTATATTAAGCCCCGTTCCTCGCCTGACAGTCACCAATTGATGAGTGCAAGTGTGCAATATAGAAAGGTATTGGGCACTTGCAGTCGATGGTGGTCTGTTGGGCGGGGTACTTCAGTTATTGTACATATTATGTAAATACATTATACCATCTTGATTAACCCGTTGGCTGCGGTATTTACTTGAACGGAACCCTTTACCTGTGCGGCTATCTCGCCAAAACTCAGGGCATTTTAGAGTGTCATTATCAGGTGTACAATTATGTCGATGTGTCGGTGTGACTAGAACATCACCCTATCACTCATATCCATGCCATATCCATATCCACATATTGTTCTTATTTTCCACGGTCCACATCAGCCACGTACTTTATCAGTACACCTATTTCCCGATGTGGTTTACATTTGTATCGGCGTATTCAGTTTACTTTAGGGTCCGCTCTGATGCTCCATTTTCCCTCACTCTCTGTAAATGTAGGATGCTTTATGTCACCAACTTCTCTAACTTCTGTTCACAACTTCGCCATTACCACGGCGTTTTAGGGTAAAAAAAAAATGTTTACCAGAGGATACACAGATATATGGCGGGTACACTGATATATATTTCATGTTGTTTTTGCGAGACCTTATGTTCACAAGTTAGCTTGTTCTTGTTTTTCACAGTACGCATGAGCTTTTTCATCAGCACTCCTCCTTTTCCTCCAGTGGTTTGTGTTTGCACCGACTTACACACTTAGGCTGGTCAGGACACACACACACACACACACACACACACACACACACACACACACACACACACACACACAAGAAAAATACGTGAATATGGGTATGGAAACAAATCATGGGGGAAAAAGGGGTATACTGATGAAGAGAGAGAGAGAGAGAGAGAGAGAGAGAGAGAGAGAGAGAACGCCGGCGGGAGGTAGGAGGGAAAGACAGGGCTTGCTCAGGTCACCACAGGCCAGGTGAGGGTAAGGGATAAACGGACGAAGGAGGGGCTGCCGGAAATCAAGTGTGCAGAGTGAATTGCACCTGTTTCCTTTGTGTAATAAATCTATTTCCATACTCATGAGATGTGGTTATAGATGTCTAACAATCTCTGGTCGGATGAGGTCCAGGAAGCCTAATGTTCAAATATTGTGGTTGATGTATCGGGGTTGTCACTTTAGTGGGGTCTTTAGCGGGGTAAGTTTCAAATTTCCTGCATTCCTTGCATTCATTTGTCATTGTACAGTACGGAAGACATGGATATGGATGAAAGAGTTATGTTCAAGTCATATAGGTACACATACATATGGATGGGATAACAGCTGGCTAAAATGCTGTCATTATTATACTGTGGTGGCTTATATAAGGGTGGTTTCAATGAAGCGGGGTCAAGGCTCAGGTAAATTATCCTGCCTTCCTCAGATTCATTTGAAACTGTACAATACTGAATGTAATAAGCATGGATATGGATTACAGGGTTATGGTCAAGTCATATAGACACATAACTGTACATGGGATAATAGCTAGCTGTAAATCGCGAAATAAAAATGTAACACGGAACATAACGTGTATTGGAACAGTATGCCAAATAAAGCATAAAAATGGCTTACAGACTTGTAGTAAAGAAATTAGCACAAAATGGGGCATGATAATATGAATTACAAAACATAACAAAACTGAATAATATGACAAACATAGCAGTGACTTACAGACTTGTAGTGTATAATTTGGTAGGTGGTGGCGACCATCATCCACTCACTTGATGTAGTGGTGCCTACTTCTTTTTTAGCCTTTATCATTCTTTTTCTGTGTCTGCCCTCCTCTCTTCCTATTTCTCCCATCTTTCTTGTCACTTCTTATTGCTTTTCTTTTCTTTACAGGTGGCTTTACGTTGAGTAACAAGCCAGGAAACCATTTACAATGCTAGGTGGTAACCATATAAACAAACTAGACGTGCTCCATACGTGTCAATAAGTGGGTTGGTGGAGGGTTAGTGCCCCTCCCTGTAAAACAACTAAATTAAAGTCAAATGGCCACCCCTTACGGGATTATGGCGTCTGGCAATAGATAGATAGATAGATAAGAAAGGTCTGTAAAGAAAGTACTATTGATAATAAAAATTACAAAACATGAAATTGAATAGTATGACAAATATACAAATGACTTACAGACTTGTAGTACCTTAATTACCATAAAAAGAACCTGGAAAGAAAATACTATTGATACACGAGTATATTATAATATTACACGAGTTTATTATAATGGACAGTTTGATGGATGGTCGTGGGGAGTGCAGACGTTTATTCGTTGTTCTCTAGAGTTCTAGGGTTGCCTCACCGGCATTATAGTAGGACTCGCGCACGTTTGCGGCTGTGGTGTGGCCCGCACCTGTGTACAATGGTGCCACGTTTCCCCAACTTGCGATGTGAAACGGAAGCTATTTATGTACAAGGCATCACAAATTTGATAAATTCAGATGAATAAAACCTACACTTGTGTATTTTGATGGATGAATCAACAGTAATCTTATTATGCATAAAATATTTATACAGTAACACAGAAACATGGCATACATATTGTACAGTGTTGCTAAAAGAAATTGTAGTCACTTTTAATGGTATTTAGCGTAGTTTTAGGGTGGGTAACAATATCACAGTTATGGATATAAGATAATGAGCCTGAAAAAAGAAGAAATATGCCAATATCCAAAGTAAAAGAAATAATTCATGTAATTCTTGTGAGTGGCAACACTTACACACCACAGTCTGGCCTAAGGTAAAGTACGTACCTCCGTAGACCCAAGCATAGCTTGTACAGGTGTTGCTAGGGAAAAATGCTCACATTTACCGTCTTTTACCATAATTTTAAGGACGAGGAATAATCACATTTATAATCATAAGCTAATATGTAGGACAAAATAGTAGGCATGTGCCAATACCGAAGTAAAAAAAAGAAAAACATTATTCACTCGTGAGCGGCAACACTTCCACACCCAGTCGGCGAGAGAGAGAGAGAGAGAGGGGGGGGGGCAGGAGAGGGGCATGCATTGAATGCATTGTCGGCATCACTAAATATAACAAAACCAAATTAACAAATGAAAGCACAATTATAAATAACTTATAAAAGAATCAAAAGTACTCAGGGTGGCTCACATTTCCCGCCAAGAGAGAGAGAGAGAGAGAGAGAGAGAGAGATAACGGTATAGAAAACGTGGCAACACTGTACACAGGTGCGGGCCACACCACAGCCGCAAATGTAGGCGAGTCCTACTATAGTTTTGTAAATACCGTAATAGATAACTAGTTCTCATATTCCTCCCTGCCCTTGATAGAGATATAGTAGGTTTCTATATCTATTTACTAAGATTACCTTGCTTACTCGCCCACGGAGGGTCTCCCCCACTGATCGCTCTGGGGCGTGAAGTAACACGGTCGGGCCTCCCTGGAGTGGTTTAAGAGGACAATCTTAGCTTTAGGTGTTTTGCCCCGGGTATTTTGTTCCTTGTTTGTTTTTTCTCTTTCTTCCCACTTCCCCCTAAAGGGGGAAGTGGTCACTATGGCGGACGCCCCTGCTGCCTCCCCCCCCTTCAGGGGGGGAGGTAGTCCTGACCGACTCCCGACTGTCTCACGGACGGACTGCCCCCAGACTGAACGGCCCATGACACGCACCCCTCTAGACATCAATATCAAGAACGCCTCGTTTGTACTTATTCATGCAGTTGTTTCTACTCCCCTGTCCAGCCTCAATCCCTTCATCATCAAGAAGATGATTGATGGGTGAGCCGGTGAGGTAGAACAAGTAAAAAAACTTGGAAATGGAGACCTCCTAGTAAAGACTCAACTCTGCTCAGTCTAAAGACTTGCTAAAGCTGCGCAAGTTTCACTGCTATGGTGTCGAGGCCAAGATCCCAACATCCATGAATTCCTGCAATGCTGTTTTCACTTGCAGGGATCTCATGGTGATGAGTGAGGAAGAGATCATACAGGAACTAGCTCAGCAAGATGTCATTGATGCTCATTTTATAACTCAATTCCAGGAAGGCATAAGGACAAAGACAGTCACAGTGATCTTGACATTTGGAAAAGTAGCTCTCCCTACTAATGTCAAAGTAAGATATGAAATAATCAATGTCAGACCTTACATTCCCAATCCCCTTCGTTGTGGAAATTGTTACCTCTATGGCCACCACGAAAAGACTTGTTGGGCTTCCAACTTCATGTGTGGCAAGTGCGCGGCTGTAGGTCACTCTGCTGACAACTGTACATCCAAGACTGAGTGCTGCTTTCACTGCAAGGATGCTCACTCCACTTCCTCGTGGGCTTGTCCCAAGTGGAAGGAGGAGAAGGAAGTTTGCACAGTGAAAGTGACAGAGGGCATTTCCTTCTACGATGCTAGGAAGAAGGTGAAGGAGTTGCATGCAACTCCGAAGCCTAATATCTTCTATGCATCGGTGGTTGTGTCCCGTCCCGTGATGTGCACCGTGGAGACACAGACTGACCTTACCTTCCCTCCTCATGCCCCACCCACTACCTTTCAGTCTAAGCCTCCTGTACGTTCCAACTCTATTACGAACATCCCTGTTGCTACTTCATACTCTCAGGCTGCTGCTGCTCCTTCGTAGTCAGTGCGGCCAAAACAGAAGTCTGACAAGTCTGACGAGATTAATTTGACCACCCTCACTAAACAGTCACGTCCTCATGTCCGTCCCACTCCTGGTCCAGTGAGGGACAGAAAGAATAGCTCTTCCTCGGTGGAGTCTGGGAGCCTTGTCATTGACGAAAATATGGAGGTCTCCATGAATAAGGACCAGGAAAGGTCCCCCCATAGCCACTCGCCTGGATCCGGGGGGTATAAAAAAAACTAAGCATACTGGCCACCCTCGAAAATCTTAAACTGCCGCATTCACTCTATTACACTGGAATTGTAGAGGTGTTGGGAATAAGTTACAAAATATAGCAATCTTGTTGTCAATACACAGGCCAGATGTTGTTTGTTTACAGGAGACGTGCCTGGAGGATCATCTTGATCCTCCACAGTTCAAACACTACCATTCGTACAGAAGATATGAAGGTCACGGAGTTCCCAAATACACACACAAATCACACCCACAAACGGAAATGATTCTAAATTCTACTCTGGAAGCAGTTGCATGCAGAGTAAAATTTAATAACTCATATCTGTCTATTTTCTCTCTGTACTGTCCTCTACATGGGCCCATTGAGAGTGATGCTTTAAATTCACTATTCGAACATCTTCCTGGCAATAAAATTAGTGTTGGACGATTATAACACCCATCACTATCAATGGGGTAGCTTGAGGATTGATGGCTGTGAGGTGCAAGTAGCTGACCTAATACTACAGTCCAACCTCGTCTTTTGAACAATGGTAGAACGACTCGTGTAGATGATCATACTGGTAACTTTTCGGCCATTGACTTATCTTTGGCCTCCCCTGGTATACATTAAGATTTCTCGTGGGACCCTTATGACGACTCCTTGGGAAGTGATCATTTACCCATCTGTCTTTCTTATACACGCGACATCATTTCGGACCCTCCACCTCCAAAATTTATCTATAAGAAAGCAGATTGGGGATCCTTCTCAAGGATCGCCAATTTAGATATATCTGGGGAGCCCATAGATGTCAAGGTCGAAAATGTAACTACTTCCATATTGCACGCAGCTAAGGCTGCTATTCCCAAGACTTCTACAGTTCATGCTAAGCATAGAGCGCATTGGTGGACGCCGGAATTTTGACAAGCATTAAGAAAATGCAATAGAAGATACAAGATTTTTGATAGTCAGCTCATTGAGGAAAATTTTATTGCATAGAGACAGGCACGGGCTGAGGCAAGGAGAATAATAAGAAGGGCCAACCGAGACTCCTGGCGGTCCTTTGTGTCCACAGTGACTCGTAAAACAACATTAGTTAAAGTCTCGTCCACCATAAGAATATTAAATAATAAAGGCCTATACTTCGCTATCACTACCCTGCAGGTGAATAACACCATCTATGACAAGCCCATGGACGTTGCTAACATTCTCGCCAAGAGTTTTTATCATGTAAGTAGCTCAGCCAATTACGACCTGCGTTTTCAACATCATAAACGCACGGCTGAGCTACAGATCATAGACTTTGCCACAGAGGATGTAGTCTCCCCATACAACCAAAAGTTTACACTAAATGAACTGCTCCTTGCCCTTAAATCCTGTAAAGACACCAGCCCTGGACCTGACACCATCACGTACGGTATGATCCAGCATCTTAATCAGGACAGCCTGATTAAGATGTTAGCATTGTACAATGAGATTTGGGTGTCTCGAACGTTCCCAAACTCATGGCACTTTGTGCACGTCATACCAATACCAAAAGAGACTGGTCGTCTTATGAATCCACTTCATTTCGTCCTGTTGTGTTGACTTCTTGTCTATGTAAGGTCATGGAACGTATGGTTAATAATAGGCTTCTTTTTGTTTTAGAGTTGAAGAATTTGTTAAATGATCAACAAAGTGGCTTTCATAAATACAGAAGTTCACTAGATCATTTAATGAATTTGGAGCATTGTATTGTGGAGGCGTTTGCCAATAAAGAATTCATGATAGAGGTGTTCTTGGACATCCTTAAGGCCTATGACATGGCATGACGACAAGATATGCTAATGAAGCTCTATGCTTATGATTTAAGAGGAAATTTGTCTATTTTTATTTCAAATTTCTTAAGAGACAGGACTTTCTCTGTCAAATTGCCCCATAACGTAACATCGGATATATTTATCCAGGAAAATGGGGTGCCGCAGGGAAGTGTGCTTAGTCCCACTTTATTTAGTAATATGGTCAATGATATTCTGTCATCAGCTCCCATCCTGAGGAACCTTAAATACTCGCTCGATGCTGACGATTGTGCAATATGGCACTCTTCCCATAATGCACAATTTTCGGCTGGGCGGATTCAAGCAGCCGTAGACTCCGTCCACCAATATGCCTTGCATTGGGGATTTAAGTTTTCCGTCCCTAAGTGTGCCACTGTAGTTTTTACGACTTGTAACATACCTAATTTGTGCTTAACTTTGGGTAATCAGGTGGTACCTTTTCAAAATTTTGTAAAGTTTTTGGGAATACATTTTGACCATTGTTTGAAATTCAAAATTCATGAAAATAATTTGTTTGCTCGTTGTGATAAACCGCTAAATGTCCTCAAGTACCTAGCAGGTACTACATGGGGTACTGACAGAAAATCTTTATTAATGGTGTATAAGTCCCTTATTCGATCGAAGCTACACTATGGCGCACAGGTGTATGGCTCAGCATCTGATGCCACGCTAAAAGGATTGAATGTGATGCAGAATAAATGTTTACGAATGTGTCTTGGAGCCGTCTGGTGTACCCATGTAGCTCAAATGGAAGTGGAGGCGAATGTGCCTCCTGTCCGTATACACCATGACCTTCTGGCCTTGTCCTATGGACTAAGAACATATAGGAAAAGTAATATCGGCAATGTGGCCTGTACCCCCCTGCATCAATACCACCACCTTCTGCGGGGGGTGCGTCAGCCACTTGTTGTTCGCTTCCACTTACTAACTCAGGAGCTTGGTGTGGACCTCAGTGACTGTGACAAGTTGGTGTTTAAAAATCTAGCGCCTTGGGAGCCACTCGGCTTTACTCTTGATGTATAATGGCTCCCAGCACCAAAGGCCAAGGCACTGGAGGCGGAGATCCACCACTTGTTTCGTAACATCATTCATCACTTGGGGTCCCACCAATTGTAAACTGACAGCTCCAAGTCGAGTGAATGTGTGGGTGCTAGTGTATAGTTGACTGAATGTGCCCTCAGGTTTCGGTTGCCGACTCATACATCTGTGTTTACCTTCGAACTTTTGCTATTGACAAAGCCATTGACTATGCTCTAAATTCTCAGTATGAGTTATTTGTCATATTTTCAGACTTGAAGTCAGCCCTTCAGGCAATCACATCTTGTACTACGGACTCGAACGAGATCCAGGGCCGCATTGTTAATAAGTTTCATTCATGCAACAAGTCATTCACACTGATCTGGGTGTCTGGTCATTGTCGCATCTATGGCAATGAGCAGGCTGACTTACTTGCAAAGTCAGCTGTAGAGTTCGAGGAGACTTGGGACGTTCCTCGTCTTCTACGGTTGAGTCTCTCTCTTGGAAAGAAAAAAATAAATCTTCTGTGGCAAGGTCAGTGGACCAAACTAAATATTCGAACGTGTAAGCTGTACCTGGGCGACTGGGTCACTGCCAACCATCCTAGTCGCCTGGAAGAAAAAGTGTTTGCGCAACTATGGCTTAATGCCACCATGCTCAGCACATGAAACCTTATATAGAAAAGCGATTCCCACTGCACTGTGACATCTGTGATCAGTGTTATCTATCAGTCATATCATCCTGCACTGTCGGCGATTTATTCGTGAACGTGCTTCACTTATAAATAACGGCGGTGCAGCAGACGTTCCCCTCACCCTTTCCACCATCCTGAGTGATGGGGACATTGGTATGACTGATAAGTTGATGGCTTCTTGAGAGAGACCGGACTGATCAGAGTGATTTGACTTTTTTACTATATGGTTTTGTTTTTTATCGACTGTAATTATGTATATATTGTACTATTAATTAGGGTTGACAGTTGACAAATTTGAAATAGTTCCTCCTTCCCTCTGATCTATTTCTAATATTGATGTCTCCTACATTAAACCCTGTTCCTCGACTGACAGTCACTAGCTGATGAGTGTAAATTTGCAATATACAAAGGTATTGGGCAGTTGCAGTCGATGGTGGTCTGTTGGGCGAGGTCCTTCACTTTTTGTACATGTTTTGTAAATACCTTCTACCACCTTGTTTAAGTTGTTCTAATTAGGGCCGACAGCTGACGTATATGGAAATGCTCCTGACTCGTCTGGTTCCCTTTCATATATTGATGTCCACTATATTAAGTTGTGCCTCGACTGACATTAGTGTAGGTCTAGCTATTTGTCTCTGTAGGATTTAGTATAGATTAGCAATTTGTCTGTTAGGTGATTTTAGGGTCTTTAGATAAGGTTTTTCTTTATAATATAAGGTTTGAAAAATATAAAACCAAGAAAAAATTTCAAAAATAAAAAAAAAAATACAAAAAAATAAATATATATATATATATATATATATATATATATATATATATATATATATATATATATATATATATATATATAATTTATTCAAGCTAGGTGGACGTGTGACACCGGTGCTCCGTACCAATCACGGCCAGTGGCATTACCTAAATAGTATCTTTGTAAGAGTCAAGCTCAGTACCAGGTTAGACTAAATGATTGTTCATTATAAAAAGGAAAAAAATAATAGGTTTCAACAAGACTTGTAAAAACAGGAAATAGAACCAAGACGAAAGAATACGCTGAGTCATCTCTGAGGTTTGTTTACAACAAGACGGAGATTGTAAGTATATGCTTTGCACTTTAAGTATTGCAAAATGGAAACATACATCAGTAAAACAAATTTGGAAAAGAAAAGGGATAAAGGTAAAAAGCAAAATGATGATTTCTACCAAGAACTGGTTGAAGTAGAGACCCACAATAGACTGGTTGAACGTGTAAACAAACTAGAAATGGCTTTCAAAAATGAAATTGATGAAATAAAGAAGCAGATGCACTTGCAAAAGGAAGAAATAGAAAAACTAGGAAGGGAGGCCAATAAGAAAGACACAACCATCAGTGAACTAACAGTGGAATTGAGTACACTTAGGAAGAAAATTAGTGAAATGGCAAGTACAGTAGTCAATCATGAGAATGTTATGGAAGAGTTCAAAAATGACACAGAGACAATTAGGCAAGTTAGCAGTCTTATTGACTAGAGCAGTGATATTGAGGAGAAGATAACACAAGTAAATGAAGCTGTGCAAAGCTACAAAAATGATGTAGAAACCACGTATGCAGAAATGGTGAAAGTAAAGAAAGACTTAGAAACAAGGGTGGAGGAAAAAAGCATTAAAAAGGAGGTGAAAAGAATAATCCAAAACAATCCAAAGTTAGTCAGAGATTCAGTAGAGATAAACAAATCAATAGTAATCACTGGTATAGAAGAGGATGAAGTTAAAAACAAGATCACAAGAGACAAAAAGGAGATGGCAAATGTAATGAGCTTACTGAAAGAAGTATCAGAGGAAATCTGTTGTAAAGACATAGAGGAACACAAAAGGTTAGGGAAATACGAGAAAAGCAAGACAAGACCTCTAAAGGTGACTTTCCAGAGTGTAAACACTGTAGAAGAGATACTAAAAAATGCAAAGAATCTTAAGGAAAAAGAGGAGTTCAAAAATGTATGGATAAAAAGATGTCTAACACAAGAGGAAATGGAATTACTGAAAGAGAAAAGGGAGGAAGCAAAAACAAAAAATGAGGGAAGATCAGAAGAGGACAAGAAGAAATTTTTTTTTACAAAGTAATAGGATTGCAGGTACGAAAGTGGTACACAAACAGGATGGAAGAAAAAGGAGGAAGGTAGTAGAACCATGTCAGGACAAGTATATAAACAAGATGATAAAGTTGATGTACTCAAATGTGGATGGAATGGTATCTAAATTACTAGAGATGAATGATTATGTCAGAGAAAATGAACCACAAATAATATGCCTAACTGAAACAAAATTAATACCAAGGATATCAAATGACATACTAAACTTAGAGGAATACAATATATGGAGAAGAGACAGATATTTAAAAAAAGGAGGAGGAATTATAATATTAACTAAGAAAAATCTAAAAGTCAAGGAAATAAAACTAGATATACCATCACAAGTAGAACTGATTGCAGTAGAGATCGACACATCTGAAGGTAAAGTAATTGTAGCAAATTTGTACATGCCACCCAGATCAAACACGTGGGAAAGAGATGAATATGAGGACCTGGCAGAGAGTACAATTCAGAGTGTAAGATCATTGCTACATAAAATGGAAGAGAAATCGGAAAGAATTATACTAACTGGGGACTTCAATACAAATATAAATTGGAATACTCTAGATATAAATAGCCAAGAAAGCTGTTGGGACCAAAAGCTCCTGGATCTCGTACAAGAGTTTTTCTTAACGCAACATGTGAGGGAAACCACCAGAAAAAGAGGACTTGATGTACCTTCAGTGCTAGATCTAATATTTACAAGGCAAGAAAATGATATTGACAGTTTAATATATCACCCTCCACTCGGCAAAAGCGATCATGCAGTACTAAACTATAACTTCAGGATAGCATATGACATAGTAAACAGCAATGATAGTTACAAAAAAAGCCTAAACTATAAAAAGGGAAATTATCAAGACCTAAAGAAGTATTTCTTAGAAGTTGATTGGGAAGATGAGCTTAGAGGACAAGATTTAAATGCTGTATATAAAAATTTTTGTGAATTTTATGAAATAGGAGTCCAGAAGTACATCCCACAGCACAAAGAAGCAGATAAGAAAATACAGAAATGGTTCAATACAGAATGTAAAAAATCAAAAGAAAGAAGAGATTTGTTGTGGAATGGATACAGAAGACACAATAGTGAAAGGGCGTACAATAATTACAAACAGGCAAGAAACGACTATACAAGAATAAGGAGGGAAGCCCAAAAACAGTTTGAGGAGGATATAATAAATAAAAGTAGTGATCAACCAAAGCTGTTTTACAGCTATATCAGAAGCAAAACTAAAGTAAAAGATATAATACAATCCATTACGGACGAGGGAATCACTTATACACAAGAGAAAGATATTTGTGAAGCACTAAATAAAAATTTCCAATTAGTTTTTACAGAAGAAAAAAATTTTGAGAGGGACTATGTGGAACACGCATGTCCACACATACTACCAGATATACAAATAGCAGAAAAAGTAATACAGGAGGAGTTAAGTAGATTAGACAGCGGAAAAGCAAGTGGTCCTGATGAAATTTCATGTTGGGTATTACGAGAATGTGCAAAGGAGTTATGTAAACCATTGTTTTTGATTTTCAAGAAATCCTTGAGTCAAGGTAAACTACCAGATATTTGGAAAAAAGCAAATATTGTCCCCTTATTCAAGAAAGGAAATAGATAAAATCCACTCAACTACCGACCAGTATCACTGACCAGTGTTGTAAGCAAGGTATTAGAAAAACTTATAAGAAAAGCTTGGGTAAATCATCTAGAAGAACACAGTATGATAACAGAAAGACAGTTTGGTTTCAGAAAAGGAAAATCATGTGTTACTAATCTCCTAAGCTACTATGACAGAGTAACAAACACAATACAGGAAAGGGAAGGATGGGTGGACAGTATCTATTTAGATTTCAAGAAAGCTTTTGACACAGTACCACACCAAAGACTTTTATGGAAACTGTACCATCAAGGAGGAATTCGAGGCAAACTGTTTTGTTGGATGCAAGACTTTCTCATAAAAAGAGAAATGAGGACAGTACTAAGAGGAAACTACTCATCATGGAAAGAAGTGACTAGTGGAGTACCACAGGGTTCAGTGCTGGCACCAATCATGTTTTTAGTGTATATAAATGATATAAACAGTAACACTGGAAATGAGAGCTATCTGAATATGTTTGCAGATGATGCAAAAATACAAAGGAGAATTACTAACACAGACTCTTGTAAAGAGCTACAAGAAGAATTAAATAAACTTCATGAATGGAGTAGTACATGGCAAATGGAATTCAATGTGGACAAGTGTCATGTAATCAAGTTTGGTAAAAGTGGAAAAAGACCTGATTGGGATTATAAGTTAGGAAATAAAACCCTATATACATCAGAAAGAGAGAAAGACCTAGGTGTGATTATCAATAACAGACTATCTCCGGCTGACCACATCAGCGAGAAGGTACGGAACATGTATACATTGCTTGCAAATATGAGAATAGCATTCACATACATAAATGAAGACATGCTAAGAAGGATAATAACATCATTCATTAGACCAACCCTGGAATATGCATCAGTAGTCTGGAGTCCTCATCTCAAAAAGCACATAGACAAGATTGAAAAAGTTCAAAGGGCCGCTACAAGATGGATACCAAGCTTAAGGGACCTAAGCTACGAAGAAAGACTAAATAAATTGAATCTACCAACACTACAGGAGAGAAGGAAAAGAGGTGAGATGATAATGCTATATAAATGCATATCAGGAAAGGAGAAAATAGACATAAATGATTACTTAACATATGGAGAAGCATCAGCAAGAGGACACTGCAAAAAACTGCATAAGAAGAGAGGTGATAAAGACGTAAGGAAATTCAGTTTCCCAAACAGAGCAATTGATCAATGGAATGCACTACCGAATGAAATAGTGTGTGCCAAAACAATTCACAAATTTAAGAATATGTACGTTAAATATGGTTTAAGACACGGGACAGTACGAGCTTGACTCATTCCTGTAAAGATACAATTAGGTAAGAATAGGTAAGAACACAGAGTAGGTGCATCGCACGCCTGTCATTACACCTCAACGTGACAACCTTGCCAAACTTCTCGCTCTAGTTGAATACGTCCCTCTTTTTTCGTCCCTTTCGTTGCTTTCGGCTTCTCTCGTGGTGGGCTTGAGCTGCTCTTCATCATCTGGTGTATCAGTCGAGCTGGGATATGAAGCAGGGTCTTCTCTCCATTGAACTTTCGCATTAACTTCCTGTATCTCCGTACAGTTCCACATGACCCAGCTTTGTTGTCAGGTAGGAACTGACAGAGAACAGGGCTAGAATACCAACCGTGACTGTAAAGAATATGACCCCTGCCCATGTAGTCTGCATTCATCTTTTTTACGACAGCACCAGACGTGCCTGTCACGGTGTTTTTATGTGTATGTAATATTAAGGAATAATATTCAATAATACTTAAGAGCTGGGACAAAGAATTGACTTGTGAAAATCAAGCAATGATTACTTTATTCCGGCTTACTTTGCCGATTCTCTAAGGACAAGAATTTATAAACTTTCTCAACAGTACATAGCAGAGACTAATTATTCACACGTGCTGTTTATTAGTACTGTTGGCCTCTGGAGAAAGTGACTCCACCCCTGACAATCAATAACTAATGCTATTAATGATAAACAGGTTCTTGCTGGTGCAATTAACTCCTAGATGGCACAACGGATTTAAGTTAATAAAAGGGACTGGCCTAGGTACCAGTTGTGAATAATGCAAAGCGTTTATGCAAAATAGGAGCTATAACTAAAATAAGCTAAATGTGGAATAATAAAACATGAGTTTACATTACATTAAGCTCAAGAGAAAAGAACTGTAAATTTATTGATTACAATGAGATAAATTTACGTTACATGTTTCAAAATGAATTCAAAATAAGGAGATCGCACTCACTCACGCACTCAAAAGCTAAACTCTTAAACCTAGGGAAAACAAAAAGAAAATACTGGTCAGAAAAGTGGCTAGGCAGGATGAACTGAGCGTCGTTGCTGAGGAAGGACTCTGCCACACACGCTAGGCCTCTCTCCGACTCACACTAGGTGGGAATTCAGGAACTTACTGGACAATGGCGGCACTGCTCCACACTGGGCCCGTCGAACCTGCTTCCATGACGTTCAGATCCTGACTGAGTTCAAATCGTGAGAGAGAGGCGAGTGTCATGCTGCACTTGCTAACGGCTAGAATGAGCGAAACACGCCCATAACAAATCACTCAGTGGAGGTGCTAATGTCGCGCACAAAGACAATCACTTATGAAACAGTGAAAAATGGTTCTGAAAACACTCCCAATCGGGTGAATACATGGCGGTTGACTAAGTGATACATACTGGGATTCCACTAGAATTCGCGGTTTCCCACCAAAGTTTAATGTCACGAGTTTATTTAAATATATGATCGCACCAACTCGTGACATTACGCCCTATGAAAATGAATGTTTTTTTCTCAGGAAAAAAAATTTCAATATACATACATATAAATCCTACTCAGTCACACAAGACTCACACTGTGGTGTGTGTATGCTATCCTGCTACAGGAGAAAGTCATAGTTGCCAGTGAGCGAAAAAACCTCATATTTACATTGACAGAAGCAAGCTTGAGGAAAAACTCCGTGACGATGGTGAAAAATTCTGTACTCAGGTCAAACTGAGCGGAAAGTTCGCTACATTTACATTAACAACTAATTGTTATGTAGCGTGATGTATGTGATACACGGTGTAGGTGTGACAGTTGTAGTGTAACTGTACCTACGTGTAAAATTACATAATGCAAGTCAATAGTGAATGATGGCGGAGCAGAAGAGAAGAGACGGCAGCATGCGTCAGGGACGATCAGCTGTTCTGCACGGCAATGCTGCACCCGCCAGCTGCACCTGCAAAAGCAATCAAGATGGAGCATCAAAAGTGTCATTTCTCTCTCTCTGCCTAGCAATCAGTACTTATGTTACATAAAGTACACTATTTACACTATTAACCAGGAAACGTAGTCAAGGCGTCTCTGCAGGACATCAAACGCTGACCCAGTTTACTGGTTAAACCTTATACCTAATTAGCGAAAAGACTGGGCATTTCTGCAGGACATCAAACGCTGCAATTCGCTAAATTAACCAGGGAACGTAGCCAAGAGCGAAAAGACTGGGCATTTCTGCAGGACATCAAACGCTGCAATTTGCTAGGGACCCAGTTTACTGGTTAAACTAACTCTACACTTACGATTAATGACAGGAAGCTGAGAATCCCTACGCAATCTTGGGCAGGTCACATTTTAACACCCACTGTGAGTGTGAACACTCACGTGGATAAAGTTCATTCTCCGGGAATCCTCAGAGAGGCCCACAGCTTGAGACGTTCCACAAGGCAATTCATACACAGCCTCAGACTGTCTCTGTGGGGTTCTCAAACTTCCCTCTTAACTTATGGTACACATGTATATACAGGTCCTGGACGTAATGTGTCCTGTGGGACCAACGGGCGAGACGTCAGCAATTACTGGTACACTTTTATCTGGGAACCAGGCTGGTCCTTGGATTACTCATATCTCTTAGGACACCTGTCTTACGGAACCCAGCATACAACAGTTGCCCGTATTAGTCAGCAATTAGCAGGGGAGACATCGTCTGCATGTACGTTATCACTTCCCTTTATGTATCTCACAACAAGGTTAAACTGCTGTAAATACAGTGTCCAGCGTGTCAATCTTGCATTAACTGTTTTGGTCATGCTGAGACTAGTGAGTGGCATATGATCAGTTTCCAGAGTGAATGGTGCTCCATATAAATAATAGTAATATTTTTTAACACCATCAACCACAGCCAAGAGTTCCTTCTCAAAAGTACTGTAATTCCTCTCGGTGGGTTTTAGCTTACGGCTGTGGTATGCCACTGGGAAGATTCCACCTTCCGATTCATCAATACGGCACCTACTCCATCTTGTGAAGCATCAGTCCGCAATATGAAAGGTTTGTTGGAATCATTCAACTGCAAAATAGGCTCCTTGCACAACATGTTTTTAAGGGAGCCCCCGGCCCTCAAAATACGTAATTTTCTGACACATGGTCGAAAATCAGCAAAATATTTTTAAAAAGTGGTTGTGGTGGTGGCAACACTCAAAGTTTTATCCTTATATCTCGTCTAAAACCGATGTTATAAATGTAAACAAATAAAAATATTGTGACCCGCGGCAACCTATGGTACGTAAAAATACTTTTGTAATGCTATATACACAAAAAATTACTACAAAAAGTTGTGGTTTGCAAAGCTATTTCGTCTCTTGGATATCTCTGGCATCTCCACTGAGAGAGGGAAGAGTCAGGGTCCCAGAGACCCAGGCAGAGAACATCAGTGCAAGCTAGACAGGTGAGAGGGGAGGTGTGTCACTAGTCCCCTCTGCTCGTCCCCAGTACTCCCTCCATTTGCTGAGTTTTTATACTTCGTATTTACTCTACACAGATGGGAGGCAAGGGAAAGCTCACGGACACAGTGATAAACTAACAAAGTACTATAGAATTGCAGTGTGGAGACAGATAAATGGGACCCTCAGTGACATGAGGAAGGAAATATTGTCTTCGTTCTTTCACTGTACTTCCACTGATGGAGCTTCACGTCATCATTTGTGCCCTAAATCAGTGGAGAGTTGGTGCTTCTACGAAAGAGCTGTGGCCAGAAATGAACCAATACCAAGTCACACAACAATGAAGGTGAATACAAGAGACTAACAAGTGATAAATTGCTAAATGCGTGTTTGTTGGGTAAAACCCAAAATCCTAACGAACACATGCATTCAAGAGTGTGGAGATACTGCTCCAATTTAAGAATGCAAATAAACAAATATTGGACTTTGCTTCAGCGCAGGCAATATTGGACTATAATGTGGGTTACGTGGAGGGACATTTGTGTGATGAACTGAAATTTCCTATGAGTAAAATAACAATGTCCTTACTACCAGACCGAGACAGGAGAAGAGAAAGGCTGCGACAGAAGGTGAAGAAGAGGAGGGAGGTGGAAGACAAGTCATCGTACAGCGCTGGAGACTTTTAAGTTGTTAAATGGCCGCCCACTGGAGCAGGAGATTTAAAAATGGCTCTCCTGTAAAGTTTGTTTTTTTTAGTTTTGATTGAGTGTATCTTGGCCATTTTTCAATCGATTTTCACCATTTTTCTTTTTATTTGAAATATAGCTGTAAGGGCCAAAGTCTGTGGAACCAAAATAAGAGAAATGTTTGAGTTCATTTTTTCGTTTAATATTTTTCCACCAAACTTTCAATTTTATGGAAATTATACTTTAAAAATTCATTGTCCTTATCATGGGAGGGATACCAAAATAGTTTATGGACAAAAGTGTTACATAAGGCCACTCTTTTCATGGAGACTTAAGCCAAAGATTTTGGTAAGTTCGTTTCACTGATACACCATTTTGAACTGCATTAGAAATTTGCACATGATTCTTAGTTAACTATGGTATTATCGAATGGATGGAAGTGATACTACATACAACAATAGTTAATTAGAAATGGAAATGGTTTATAACTTTTCTGTGTCTGTAAACTAATTCGGTTGTACCAACCAAGAGTAACCATGGCGGGGTCTCCCTTAAGGACGGCAAAAGATCTCTCTTGCGCTTCTCCCCATTCAATGGTGTTTGGAGCATATTTCCCTAGCACCTCGTACAACGGTTGGGCAATGAGAGGAAAGTTGGGGATAAAACTCCTATAATACCCCACTAGGCCAAGGAATGCCCTAACCTGTTTCTTCGTCACGGGTCTTGGGGCTTCTTTAACCTTCCTGATCTTGTCACCCTGACACCTGCAGCGATTGTTACCAACAATATGTCCGAGGAACTGCACCTCACTGTGAGCAATTTTACACTTTCTAGGCTTCACAGTCAAGTTGAAACTCTGGAGTCTACTGAAGACAATTTCCAAGAGTCTGAGGTGCTCCTCCAACGTGGCAGAATGAACGAGGACATCATCAACGAACATCTCTACTCCTATGATACCATGGAGCACTTGTCTCATGGCACGACTGAATACTGCTGGGGAATTGGTAAGTCCAAATGGGAGGACTTTTTACTGATACAACCCCCTAGGAGTAGCAAAGGCAGTGAACTGACGGCTCTCGGGGTGAAGGGGAATCTGGAAGAATCCTTTTGCCAAATCAAGCTTCATGAAATATCGTGACCCTGCCAGCTTGGAGAAGATGGCAATGTGGTCACCCATCGGCTCAGCATCCACTTTGGTGATTGCATTGAGCCTCCTATAGTCGCCACAAATCCTGACTCCACCATCCTTCTTGCGGACTACTACCATTGGACTCTAGTAAGGAGATGAGGACTTTTCAATAATACCTGAAATCTCCATGTCAACAATTTCGTTGTCTACTGTGCCCAGTAGTCGCATGGGAATCGGATATGGCTTAACCTTTATGGGAGTATCACTGGTCAACTCAATCTTGTGACAATCAACCTTTGCTATGTTGGTCAGAGAAGACATCAGCATACTGACAGAGCAGTGACCTTATGGCATTCTGATCACCTAATGCTAAGTCAGCGTTAAGTAAAACATCTCCGACAGTCTCTTCCTGACAGAACTGAGTGGTTAAGGTCTCATTATCATGGTCATCAGCTGGGATCACCGCGGCTGCCCCGGTTTCTTCCAGTGGCTGGTCACTATCATCAGGTACTCGTAGGCCAGTCTCCTTGGGGTTTGACTGATGATAAGCCTTCAACATGTTAATGTGGAACCTTTTGTGAAGATTCCCCATCTGAATTATGTAGTTGAGGTCTGAAATGCTCTCTACTACATGAAATGGACCTTTCCACTGCGCCAGTAACTTGTTCTGGGCAGTGGGGAGTAACACCAAGCACTTATCGCCTGGACTAAACTTCCGAAGTTTTGCCTTCTTGTCATAATAGGCTTTCTGAACTTCGCGCGCCTTAATCAATTCTTCCTTAGCTAACTCGCACGTCGACTGGAGGCGGTCAGCTAGATCAATGACATAAGTGTAGGTGGTCTTGACTTCAGGGTCGGGTTCTTCATCGTCCCATAACTCACGAAGGACTTGAAGTGGTCCATGGACCGACCTTCCATACACCAGTTCAAAGGGTGAGAACTTCAAGGAATACTGTGGGGCTTCTCGATAAGCAAACAAAAGAGGAGCAATGAACCGCGCCCATTCCTTTGGCTGTTCGGCGGCCATGCGCTTTAACATCTTCTTGAGAGTCCCATTGAACCTCTCACACAGCCCATTACACATGGGATGATAAGACGTAGTTCGCAGGCCTCAGATGGACAACAACTTGAATGCTTCATTCATCATTGTAGAGGTGAACTGCGAACCCCGGTCGCTTAAGACCTCTCTGGGGATATCTACATGACAGAACACTTCGATCAATGCCTCAGCAACAGTGACGGCCTCTATATTCTTAAGGGCCATGGCTTCAGGCCACTGTGTGCTGAAATCGACAATAGTGAGGATATACCTTGATCCATCACTTGCCCTAGGAGAGATTGGCCCAACAATGTCAACTGCTACTCTCTCGAACAGTTCAGAGATTACAGACATTGGTCTCAATGGCACAGGACGGACACGTCCCCAGTCAGTGGTATGCTGACACACATCACAGGAATGCACAAGCCTTTTTATTTCCTGTCCCATTCCTGTCCAGAAAAAGTCAGCATGGATGTGGTCAGAGGTTTTCTATTGGCCCATGTGATCTCCCATGACTGAACAATGACCCAATTCAAACATTGCCCGGAGATACTTCGCAGGAACGATGAACTGCAGTCGAACCTCACCCTGGGGTGTTTGTGATTCACGGTATAGCCGTCCTCACTTGCGAAGGAACCTGGCTTGACCTCCCCGTGAATACTTAATCCCTTTACCCTCCAGCTTCTTACACACTGAGGCAAGTGTCAGGTCAGACTGTTGTTCTTGGACAACATCTTGACTACGAATCAAATCTTGCGGCGTTGCGACGGTCAACGGGATGATACGATTCAGAGCCTTGGCCATGGCTCATGTTACTGCAACAGCTGAAGTCTGAGTAGCAACATCTACAGTGCAACTGTTTTTGATGCCTGATATGTTACCGATAATGAGGTCAAACAAGGGTTCTGGCATGACAACAGTAGCTGTGAAGCCAGTGTAGAAAGGAGATGCCACCTGGATACGTCCCTCAGGGAACAATCTCACTGACCCATCGATAAGTCTAACTTGGATCTGCTTACCCGTGTACTCATCGGGCCGAACTAAACTTTGCTTGACGGAGCAACCTGAGGAACCGTTATCTCTCAGGACATTTATAGAAACACCTCCCACAAACCCTGGCTGAACAAGAAAAGCAGTGTTACTGGTGGAAGGGTCTGAGGAGGTAGCAGCCAGTCATTGGTGAGAGTGCGGAACAAACGATGCAGCCAATGTGGCGCCCTGAGAACTTCATACCTGAGGGGTCGTGCTCACCATCTGAGGAGCTGGAGCATTGACCACCTGTGGAGGAGGATTCACTGTCGCTGGGGAACTAGTGAACTGTGAAGTACCTGTACTGGTGGGGCTGGCACCACTGTACGCTTGTTGTGGCATAAGGGCTGCATTTGCATCCTGCCTCCGATACATTAAAGTCGATTGTTCTGACTGAGGGTTATGTGCTTTGTCCTTGCCCTGTTGCTGCTTGAAATACTGGTACTGCTGCTGGCTAGGGTTCTGCTTGTCATACCGCTTCCACTCAGGTTTCTGAGTGTTTTACCCCTGGTCCTTCTTCTGCGGTTTTGGACCTTGGCCATTATTCTGAAAACGGCCTTGTTGCTGGGGTTCAGTCTGAGATGGTTTCCCAGATTTATCAGGTTTCCTGTTCCAGGTATGCTGCTTGCGAGTTTAATACCTGTATGCAGTGAAGAATGCATCAGCCTTCTTCACCATTCTGGCATCTCTTACCTGGCAGATCTTAAGCTGAGCCATAAGTTCAGTAGGCCACGACTTTTCTAGTTGCGTGCACAGCATAAGGTCAATTATCCCCTCACGTGTGGAAGGAGTTTCATCTTTCTCCATCCACTCATCTAAGTAATCAGTAAGCCGGTCAAGAAACTGAATGACAGTCTCTTTTTCCCGTAAACAAGCCCTTATGAACTAACTCTTGGCGTCGTCAACTTTGAGACCGTACGCTTTGATGAGTGCGGCCTTCATCTCATACGTGAGATTGTCTCCACGAATTCTGTGGAGAATATCGAGGGCAGGGCCCTCAAACAGACTAAGAAACTGAAGCCGCTTAGCTGCATCATCCACCTGGTACAGTTGAGCCATGTCTTCAAAACGAGCTATGTATGGCTCGATTTGCTCGCCTTCCTTGTATGGGGGAGGCTTGCTATGTGGGGTCGCCATAATATGTGCAGGGATGGCGCTTGTGGAGCTTGGGCGAGCTGCACCAAATGTGTCTGAAGCCAAGGAATCTCGCTTGAGCTTCAACATTTCAATTTCATGTTTTTCGCGTGCTTCTCGCTCGGCACGTTCGTGTTCTCGTTGTTCTCGCTCGTATTCGCGTTCTCTCTCTCGTTCTTCTAACTCGAGTTGATGTTCTCTCTCACGTTGTTCTCACTCGTATTCGCGTTGTTCTCGTTCTTGTTCTAACTCGAGTTCGCGTTGTTTTCGCTCGTGTTCACGTTCTCCCTCACGTTCCTCGCATTGTTTTCGCTCATGTCCACGTTCTCTTTCGCGTTCTTCACGAGCATCTTTCTCACGTTGTTGCTCGTAATCAAACCGTGAGAGGACGTAGTTTTGGATTTTTTCTGGGTCAGTAAGGCCCATATCTTTAACTTCCTGTACATAGACGTTGGCAGCCATGATGCTAACTCAAGCTAAGTAAACCAGAGACTCAGTACTGACTGCAATTTTGCAGAGAAAGATGCCAATAATTGGGAATAAAGAATATAGGCACAGGTTAGTGGTGACCAGTTTTATCTGATTAAACTGGTAAAGAAAGAATATTAAACAACTGATTGTGAAAAGTATTACGTAAATTAATAGAACTTAATCAATAATCACCAGTATGATTGTGCCTATAGACTTTAATGATAAATACCTAAGTATGAGTGAGTGAGTATTATCTCGTGAATAGCTTTAGAGCTAGGAGTTAATATCCTGGAATGAGGTCACCAAATGTCATGGGGTTTTTAGGTGTATGTAATATTAAGGAATAATATTCAATAATACTTAAGAGCCGGGACAAAGAACTGACTTGTGAAAATCAAGCAATGATTAATTTATGCCGCCTTACTTCGCCAATTCTCTAAGGACGAGAATTTATAAACTTTCTCAACAGTACACAGCAGAGACTAATTATTCACACGTGCTGTTTATTAGTACTGTTGGCCTCTGGAGAAAGTGACTCCACCCCTGACAATCAATAACTAATGCTATTAATGATAAACAGGTTCTTGCTGGTGCAATTAACTAAATGGCACAACGGATTTAAGTTAATAAAAGGGACTGGCCTAGGTACCAGTTGTGAATAATGCAAAACGTTTATGCAAACTAGGAGCTATAACTAATATAAGCTAAATATGGAATAATAAAACACGAGTTTACATTACATTAAGCTCAGGAGAAAAGAACTGTAAATTTATTGATTACAATGAGATACATTTACGTTACATGTTTCAAAATGAATTCAAAATAAGGAGATCGCACTCACTCAGTCACTCACTCAAAAGCTAAACTCTTAAATCTAGGAAAAACGAAAAGAAAATACTGGTCAGAAAAGTGGCTAGGCGGGATATATATATATATATATATATATATATATATATATATATATATATATATATATATATATATATATATATATATATATAGAATAAATGAAAAATATGTGGCTATGGATATACAAACAAAGCATAGCGGGAAAATCGGGTGTATTGATACAGAGGCTGATATGTACCGTGAAAAAATAAGGCAGTAAAGTGGGTTAACACCACTTGTGAATATAAAAACCAGAGAGAAAAAAAAAAACACCGGCGGGAGGTAGGAGGCAAAGACGGGGCTTGCTCAGGTCACCACAGACCAGGTGAGGGTAAGGGATAAACGGACGAAGGAGGGGCTGCTGGAAATCAAGTGTGCAGAGTGAATTGCACCTGTTTCCTTTGTGTAATAAATCTATTTCCATACTCATGAGATGTGATTATAGAAGATGACGAACAATCTCTAGTCGGATGAGGTCGAGGAAGCTTAATGTTCAAATATTGTGGGTGATGTATCGGGGTTGTCACTTTAGCGAGGTTAAGTTTCAGATTTCCTGCATTCCTCGCATTCCTTTGATATTGTACAGTACGGAAGACATGGATATGGATGAAAGAGTTATGTTCGTCATATAGGTACAGATACATATGGATGGGATAACAGGTGGCTAAAATGCTGTCATTATTATACTGTGGTGGCTTATATAAGGGTGGTTTCAACAAAGCGGAGTCAAGGTTCAGGTAAATTATCCTGCCTTCCTCAAATTCATATGAAACTGTACAATACTGAATGTAATAAGCATGGATGTGGATTACAGGGTTGTGGTCAAGTCATACAGACACAACTGTACGTGGGATAATAGCTAGCTGTAAATCACGAAATGGTTGAAGCCTCAATATACTTTTTTTTTTTTTTTTTTTTTTTCAATGAAGGGCATATGGGAAACTATGGTTTGAATATCCTTCATTTCCAAGGGCCGTGGTAGCTCCGTGGTAAACGACTGAATGTTGACAAAGAGAGGTGGTTGGCTATGGAAGTGCATCGAGGGTTTTTTTATCATTTTGTTATGTAATTTATATTTTTTTTACAAACTCGTGTCATTTACCTGAAGAAAATGACACAAGTTTGAGGAATTATATATATATATATATATATATATATATATATATATATATATAGAGAGAGAGAGAGAGAGAGAGAGAGAGAGAGAGAGAGAGAGTTTCTTAGTATTTATTTATTTTTTATACACTCAGACTCTTCTAGCCATAAAAATATAATGTAGAACATAACATGTACTGCAACAGTATGGTTGAAGGTAGAATACTCCCGTCACTGATGCTACATCCACCCTCCATCGTGCCTGGCAGGGAGACTGTGAGAAGGGGGTTGACAGATGTCGCTTTGACCTACAATCTGTCCCACTTTGGGAAGTAGGTCCGAACCAGATGTGGGTGTATCGCACGCACTCTGGAATGTCCAGATATGGGTGCTTCGAAGCTTACGGGTTAAGTTGTTCTAATTAGGGCCGACAGCTGACGTATATGGAAATGTTCCTGACTCGTCTGGTTCCCTTTCATATATTCATGTCCCTTATATTAGGTTGTGCCTCGACTGACAGTCACCAGGTGATGAGCGCAGGTATGTACACTAATGTAGAAAGGCATTACATATCTGTAGTCGATGGTGTTCTCTTGGTCGAGGTATTTTTATTTTAATCATCACTTTAGGTTTAGCTATTTGTTTTTTAGGATTTAGTATAGGTTAGCGATTTGTCTGATAGGTTATTAGTTTTAGGGTCTTTAGATTAGGTATTTTTGTTTTTAAATAATGTAAGAAAAAATATAAAAAAATAAATAAAAGAAAAATTATATATATATATATCTATCTATATATATATATATATATATATATATATATATATAGAGAGAGAGAGAGAGAGAGAGAGAGAGAGAGAGAGATACTGTATATATATATATATAGAGAGAGAGAGAGAGAGAGAGAGAGAGAGAGAGAGATACTGTATGTATATATATATATATATATATATATATATATATATATATATATATATATATATATATATATATATATACGTTAGGTACCTACAGTAAGCAGTATATGGACGGCAGAGGACGCCACATACTAGGAATTTGCGTACTTTAAATACATAAACTAAAGGGGAAAATTACATATGGGCGGCACCCCCCCTTCAATGGTAATCCCTTTTATTCCTTTCAGGCCTAAGTACTGTACTGTACAGGGAAATTATCTAATACATATCACCTAAGATTAACTAAACCAACAAGATCATGGCTTTACTAAGTCAACAAGGATATGGCTTAACTTAACCAACAAGAATGTGGCTGCTCACGTTAACCCAAGAGGACAACAGGGGAATTGTCTCCTGTGCCACTCGGTTTCGGGACAATTAAGCATAGTCAATTCGCCGTCACAACGATAACAAGACAATTCGCCATCATTAATGAAGACAGCTATCGGTGACACTAGAATAATTCAAAGGTGACTATAGCGAGGACAAAACAAGTTAATTAAACCACCAGTGATGGGGAGTGGAGACTTGTCTATGAGCCATTTCCTGGGGAAGATCAAGAGGATGAGGTGTCAGAAATAGACTTTGAAGGGTTTATGAACGAAGTGAGTGCATTAGCTAGTGAAAATGTCAAAAGTGCTGGTAATGAGAGTGGTGAGGAAGGTGGTGTGTCGAGTGGTGCAGGAGAGAATTCGCTGTCAAGTCAATTCGCCGTCAGACACTTCCCTTTCAAAACATGGACGATTCCCCGTCAGGACAATTCGCACCCTGGTCAATTCCTCGTCATTCTATAAATACAGTATACTTATTATTAATTAATCAGTACTTTAATAACCATCAAAGTCTATGTTCAATAGCATAGACTTTGGATATTATTCATTAGTTTCATCTTTAGTCAATATTGACTAAAGGTGCAACTAATGAATGATATCCAAAGCCTATGCTATTGAACACTGACTTTTATGGATCCCCCTGAAATATAGTTATTAAAGTATTGATTAATTAATACTAAGTATATTGACGGGGAATTGTCTATATTTTGACGGGGAATTGTCTGATGGCGAATTGACTGTGAATTGTCTCGGAACCCTAGCGTGCAACTCCTGCACCACTTGACACACAACCTTCCTCACCACTCTAGTCAACAGTACATTTGACACTTTCACTAGCTAATGCACTCACTTCGTTCATAAACCCTTCAAAGTCTCTTTCTGACACCTCAGACATTGCATCATCCTCTTGATCCCCCCCAGGAAATGGCTCAGAGACAAGTATCCACTCTTCATCACTGGTGGTTGGCACTTCTTGGGGTAGCGATGTTGTGTGCTCGGGGTAGCACCAGATTTGGGCCACTCCTCGCTGCCCGTTTTGCTTACAATGGGTTCAATTCGCGTACTAATAAAAAGTACACTAAAATTCGAAAAAACTAGGTCCTTGCATACAATGAAGATCGCGTACTCTGAACTCACATACCGTGGGTACCTACTGTATATATATATATATATATATATATATATATATATATATATATATATATAAACTGGAGCAGAATCCCACTGATACCCGGCACGTCCCCTGGTGGCGGATAGGGGAAGGCCTTGTAGATAAACGAGGTACCATCTTAGACGGCGAGGACCATGGGACCCCCCTATAGATATACAGGGCTCCACCTAATATAATGAATAAGGTGGCAAAAAAAACTTACATCTCACCATAAACTATGTGTCAGGGAAGTGAGATTATTTGCCACAATCATCCCATCCAAACATGAGTTATGTTGCAAAAAAAATGATGGGCGTTCCCGTTGGATCATCGTCTACTAAAGGTCCAATCACACTGCCTCCTGTGCTTATGGGCAGTGTGCCACCGAAAGTGAGTAGGCACCACGTTGCCAAGTTAGAGACTGGGATATTAAACAAACTAAAATCCATGAAGATCTATGCATACAATATAAGAAGCTTTGCAGAAGATTACAAACTTGATAACGTAATGACTGAACTGGAAAACATTAGTTGAGTTATTGTTGGTCTGAGTGAGACCCATAGAAAATAAGAAAAAGTAATTCAGTTCGAAGACAGCGGCCACCTCTTTTACTAAAAAAGGAAGGCAAAATGAAAAAGTTAGTGGTGTAGGATTCCTAATTAACAGAAATCTTGCAGACAACATTGTTAATT
Source organism: Coenobita brevimanus (assembly GCF_032717465.1). NCBI lineage: Eukaryota > Metazoa > Arthropoda > Malacostraca > Decapoda > Coenobitidae > Coenobita > Coenobita brevimanus. The sequence continues at coordinate 15,520,332 of NC_137064.1, read as the reverse complement.
TCAGCAGTGTATTGGACAGAGCAGCACTGGTTGTAATTAGACTATGCAAAAAATTTACCCTGAAAGTAATACAAGTATATGCATCAACATCTCAAAGCTCAGATGAAGAAATAAAAACAGTCTGTGATGACATCTCCCAGAATATGGAAGAAGAAAAGACCACATGTACTATACTCATGGGACACTTCAATGCGAAAGTTGAGAAATCGAAAAATGGAGAAGCATATATGGGAAAATTTAGAGTGAGAGAAAGGAATGAAAAAGGAGAAATAGTGCTAAATTTTGCTGAATTGTATAACATGAGAATAATGAACACATTCTTTCACAAAAGAACAGGGAGAAGGTGGACCTGGAGATGCCCAGATGAAGAAAATAAGAATGAAATCGACTTCATTATACAGTAGCAGATAAGAATAACACGATCACAAATGTCACAGTTGTCAACAAAGTAAATATAGGAAGTGACCATAAAATGGTGAGTTGTACAGCCACATTCAATTTCAGAAGTGTAAGAAAGAAGATTAAAGACAAAAAGATATGACCAATAAAAGGAATTGATAACAAAGCAGCCTATCAACTGGAAATAAGGAACATATTTTAGGCTCTAAGTAATGCTGAATGTGACAATGATGAGCTGAATGACAGAATAACAAAAGTGCTAAGAGAATCAGCCTAGGTATTAGGATAACCTAATACAACCAAAGCCAAGCTGTATTTAGAAAAGACACTCGATCTAATGAAAAAAAGAAAGGAAATGAAAGTAAAAACAAAGAAATTAGCACTGAACATATCCAAGACTCATTATATGCACTTTTATAGAAGGACTAAAGTTGAAACCTTACAACAGTTAATAACTGGAGGTCATAATATAAGCAAACAATTAACGACTAAATTCTTGGGTGTCACCATTGACTATAAATTAAAATGAAAATAACATATACTGAGGGAAAACAGTCAGATTGCCAAAACATGTGGTATATTGTATAAAACACATGAAATGCTTACCTTCTCTGCACTTTGAAGTGTGTACCACTCAGTATATCCAAATCTTATAATGGTATTGTTGTATGGAGCGGTGTGAGTCAAGCTTGTAAAAATCCCTTGATTGTAATGCAGAAACCGATAGTAAGAGCTATTTCTTATTTTAAATTATATGAATCAGCTAGTAATGCATTTCATGAGCTGAATATTGTAAACATTGATCAATATATAAATATTTTAGCATTCTTTTAACATTTAAGGCTCGAAATGGTTTGAACTGCTGTAGCAATATGTTCCAATAAATAAGTCACAATCATGATACAAGAGGCCGTGAAATAAATCTCATTTTTCCAGTAGTTACAACGCTTACCAGCAAACGTCATAATTACTGTGCAGGACCAGTCATTTAGAATTGCCTGCCTTATCACCTTAAAACTAATAATAATCTTAGTTTCTTTAAACAGAGTATTAAACCTAATTATGAGTGGGTTTTAAACATTAATTAACCCGAGGCATCCCAACGACGTATGGGTACATCGCACAACGTTTTGTCACAACTAGACCCGTGAACGTACTGGTACGTCGCGCAATTGCAAGGTTCATAATTTGCACAATTTTCAATTTTCGCATGTGATTTTTGGTACGTATAGACGGGACACCTTCCTCTATTCCTCTACAAGATGGCAGGCAGGGACAATGCCTTACACCGCATGACCTCCCCCCCCCTGCACACCATTGTCTCAGCAATTCACCTGTCACCAGTGACCTGGCCAATAAAGACATTCAGGGCCAGAGTGATTCCCCAATCGATGACAATGTGGAGGACAAGGTTTACGTAGCATTAGAGAAAAGAAACAGTCAGAAATGATGATCAGGTAATGTCACCAAAAAAGGTCAGGTATGTTGATGTGTTAGTGAGAGAAACAATGCTTATATTGCCTATATTACAGTCTGAAAACCAATATACTCTAGTCCTACATATAAATTCGTACCAAATAAATAAATAAATACCGTTTATGAGTGGTGAGGAATAGTTACCCTCTGATAGAACTCGTTTTCTTTGAAGCCAGCCTGATAGAAAAGCCAGTAAGGTAAGGAGTACTGCTATCTGTATCGAGTTTTTAAAACCTCAGGTGAGCGATTTCCCTATGAATATTCGATGTTTTTCACCAAAAGCGGAGGTTTGAGCCAAAAAATATTTTTTCCAAAATTGGTCGGGACTGGGGGGAGTCAGTGGTGGAAAATCGGTCGAGACATGACAGGTTAAGAAATACATTGTATATAAGTTTGTTTCATAAATTGATAATTTTATATTGTCAGAGACAGATTAATCAAGATATTTTAAAAAGCTTATTAGGTTTGTAAAAAAGCCATTGGCTTAACAAACCAGACCAGTATAGTTTATTCTATGTATGTACAATAAATGTCTGTTACTCTGGCTAATAAAAAATTGACTTTGATTTGACTTTCAGATGAAATAGAATGAGCACAATCCAAATAAGCTTATTAACAAGAGACACAGAGGAGAAGAAAAAAGAAAGAGAAACATAGATCAGATCAAAGACACCATCAAAATAAGAAAATGTCTGAAACAGGTCTGAAGTAAAATGGCACTAGGAAAGCAACAAATTACATCACTGAAAGGCAAAAACGGTGAAGTCATTAAATGCAGAGATCAGATGGTGAAGAGAGTTGAAGAATTTTACAAAGAACAGTATCCATCAAAGACAGTAGTAAAAATAACTAATTTTTCAGTTGACACAAGTGAAACACCACACGAAGTAAATACTTCTCTTAAAAATATGAAAAGAGGGACGAAGTATATACACCAGACGAATTAACACCAGACAAAGTAAATACTTCTCTTAAAAATATGAAAAGAAAGAAGGCTCCGGGAGAAGATGGAATAGTAGCAGATTTAGTGTTGGATGCAGGAGTAGAAGTACAAAACAGGCTTGCTCACTTATTTACTCAGTGTATAGAAAAGAAAATTCCTAAAACATGGTGTTATGAAATAGTTATATTGTTTTACATAATGAATCAGCCAAGAAACTATGGAAAATAATAATCCACTGTGCTTAGGTTTTGTTGATTACGAAAAGGCTTCCGACTCACTGGAGCACCTAGCAATTATAAATTCATTGCGAGATCAAGGAGTAAATGAGAAAAATTATAAAACTACTCGAAAACATATATAAAGAAGGAACGGCTAGAGTTAAATTACATAAGGACTTGGGAAAAATTAAGATTGAGAAGGGCGTGCGTCATGGAGATATAGTTTACCAGAATTATTTACAGCATGCCTAGAAAGTATTATCAGAAACCTAGACTGGGAAAACAAAAGAGTGATTATAGATGGAGAAAAGTTAAAACATTTTTGATTTGCAGATGACATTGTCCTAATCTCAGAAACAGCAGAAACATTGCAAGAAATGTTAAATGACCTGAACTGAGAAAGTCTCAAAGTAGGGCTAAAGATGAACGGGAGTAAAGCTATAGTAATGTTTAATCCACAAACACCAAAAAGCTTCATCAAAATAAGAGAAGAAATGCTTGAAGAAGTCGAGGAGTACTGTTATTTGGGTCAAATACTAAAATTAACGAAAGATCATGATAGCAAACTAATAAGACGCATTACAATTGGATGGAAAGCTTTCGGTAAACATAGAGACATTATGAAAAGCATCTGAATGACACGAAAAGTATATAACGAATGTATGAAGCCAACTATGACGTATGGTTGAAAGACCTGGAAACTGACAAAATCGATGGAAAATAAATTAATCCGATTTCAGAAAGCAATGGAAAGGTCAATGTTAGGAACATCTTTAGGACACAGGAAAAGATCAAATTGGGTGAGAGAGCAGACTAAAGTCTAAGATATTACAGAAGTTGTAAAAAAACAGAAATGGAGATGGGCTGGCCATGTAGCAAGAATAAGGGAAAACTGATGGAGCAAGAGGGTGACTGACTGGACATCAGGAGACTGTAAGAGTAGCAGAAAAAGGCCAGACAGGAGGTGGTTAGATGAGATAGAGAAATTTGCAGGGAGAACGTGGCAAAGATTGCCTCAGTCAAGGAATTCGTGGAGAAGGTTGGGGGAGGCCTTTGTTCAGCAGTGGACTTGTAATGGCTGATGATGATTAATATATATATATATATATATATATATATATATATATATATATATATATATATATATATATATATATATATATATATATTATATACAAGAGCTGTCAACATTCGAATTTAGTTACCTTATGGGGTAGCCTCTCATACCTAATGAGTCGTAATACCAATTAATTCCTCTGCTGTGATAACTGTTTTCTTTACTCCTGGCATATGAGTATCATTGGCTTAAAGGGGGATTCATCGAATTGAAGGGGTTCATTCTGTTATGATTATAGATTTAACTGTGATTTCCATTGCTAACCACCTCACTGTGATGCGTCTCCTGAGCTAGGTAAAGTCCTCTCAATTTCGCATGAGGAAAAAAAGAAAAGAAAAAGAAAAAAAAAGAAAGAGAGAGAGATTTTTGTAATGAAGTTCTTTCTATCTTCTACATTACCAAAGGGTTCTTTGTTATGACCCTTATGCAGTAGCTAGAGATTAATCCTGAACCTTACGTAAAATCTCTTGGAAGGATCAAGAGCCTAACAGAAAGTCATCTTATTTTAAGACTTAGATGAAAATATATGCGGTTGTTGAAGTGACTTGTAGTTGTGCCTGTAGTAGACACATAAGGAAAGTGGTGGCTGTGATAATTAGGACTGTAGTAGTTATGATTGTGGTGATCACGACTGGGTAATGGTGAGTGTGCTTGTTTTACTTGTGAGAGTTGTGGTATTCATAAGAGGTTGCGGCAGTAGTGTGAGGATTATCGTGGAGGTAGATAGTGATTGTGATAGTTGTGACGGATTATCATGCGAGGACCGGCGGTTGTGGTAGGTGAAGGTGCGGTGGTTATGGTAATTACATAATGATTGTGGTGGTTTTGAAAGCTGTGGTTGTCATGATCGGTGGTTGTGAATTTTGTGGTTGTAGTGGTTATGGTTATTATGTGATGATTATGGTGGTTGTGAAGGCTGTGGTTGTACGGTACTGATTATGTAATTATGTGACGATTATGCCGATTGTAAAAGTTGTGTTTGTGGTGGTTATAATAATTATGTAATGATTATGGTGGCTGTGAAAGCTGTGGTTGTGAGTGGCTGGGGTAATGATGAGTGAAAATGACTGAGGTAAGTGTTCGATGCACATTGTTGTGATTGAAAGGGCGACTGGCTGCATTAACGGTTAAATGAGTGATTGTCTGTTTGATGCAGGACGAATGGTGGGCAGTGTTTGAAACGTAGTGAGCATACTACGGGTTAGGGAAATAACTGAGTGTTGTAGCTAACAGCAAAACATTTTGCTCGGGTGAGAAAAATCAAGCAGCCCAATGATTACAAGCTATCACCTCTAATTGTTTTGCTTTAACGGATACATCCAAGGCACTAAATTAAGACAATATCAATTGATTTTCTTAATTTGAGAGATATTGCAAGAGTGAACTACGTAAAAAAGGTAACTGGCTGTAGTAGAACGTGGCTGAATGGAAATAAATGGTTGGTATTGGTTGTAAATTACTGAACTGGTCGGCAGTGGTTTATTATGGCTGAATGGGTTGTTGGAAGTGGCTGAAGGTGGCTGCATGAATGGTTAATAAATAGTTGGAAGTGGTTGAATACGGCTGAATGGGTGGGTAAGAAAATTACTAAGATATATTGTGGTTCAGAAGTGAGAGAGAGAGAGAGAGAGAGAGAGAGAGAGAGAGAGAATGAAGAAGCTAGTGCCAGGAAACTACAGCCATTTGGCACAAAGGCAGAAAACTTGTTAGATCAGTTCTGGCAGGTGTAATAAAGGGAAAAAGAACAGACAGAGAAGAGTATACGTGTACGCAATAGAAGACATAAGACGGGTACTAGAGAAGTGGCTTGATTCACTAAGTTGATCAGACAGTGAGGGCGAGCCGCCTAATTCATTAAGAAAAAGGAAAGCACGACGACGTTCAATCGAATATTCGGGACAGTCTGTTAGATGTGCTACTGTAAGTCGAATCTGACAAAATGTGCAAAGAGAAGGTTCCTCACCGGACATCAAAAAACCGTGTGTAACAGGGGCATGTCCCAGACGCAAGCGTGCTAATGCAGTCTCCCACCTTCTGTTAGGATGAGATGAAAAGGATCATGGAGAAACGGTAGGCTTAAGAGAACGCAGCTTATTATCAGTGATATTAGATCATTCCACTTGCCAACGATGCCTATGAAAACTGGAGATCGCTGGAAAAAATCTCTCACCGGGAGACAGTTGGAGGATATCGTACAGGACGCAGCCGACCAGGCTAGAGAATCTACCTGCTCTTTTCCAGCAATACCAACACTTGGGACCCAGCAAATGGTAAGAATTTTCGTTTTTGTGGCTATCCTGTACAACCACTCCTGGATTTCAAGGACCAACTGGTTGGCTGCGGGGATGGACTTTAGGGAGGAAAGGGCACTAAAGAAGTCTGTGAAAATAACAAGATGAAATGAGAGAAGAAAAAATATATTAAATGGCAATCAAAAGAGCATACAATTCTGCGGTGAAGACACAGGCTGCATCAAGGAGACATGAGTGCCATGAACTGTCGGAAAAAAAAACAACAAAACAAAGTGCCATCAGAAGATCTGGAACCATCTGTATACATGGGTGTGACCAATGAATGGCAAGACAGATGACTAAAGAAGTGGGATCGAAGAATGTAGGGAGAGGTGTAGGACTTAGTGGCAGGAAAAACAGATGAACAGATATTAGGGGGTGGAATGAGCCACGGAGGGAACTTGCAAGGTCAGGTTGGAAGTACCTGAAGAGATGGAGGAGACAATGAGTGGGACAAACTAAATACCCTAATAGAAAAAGTACTGTTAACACACAGGGGTTAAGGATGGAGATGATGGATTGGATGTAGGAAGGAATCCAGGTGAGGAATGTTGATGAAGCCTATATTAATATCGAAGGGTCAGTTCATAATGACGATGTGACAAAGAGGGCAATCCAGATTTGGTATACAGGCTCTGAACTGGAGTGGAGAGGAATGCCCCTAAAGCAAGACGAAGCTCTTCGTGATGAACAGCATCCAACCTGTGAAGAATAGCAGGGGATGCAGAGGCATAAACTTTACAACCAAAACCAAGAACACAGAGAACCAGAGTAACATGTAAACGTAGGAGAAGAGGGCAATCAGAGCCCCAGGTGAGATGATTTTAACCCCCCCCATCCCGTCGACGTATGGGTACGTTGCAACATTTTGCATTTGCCAGTCCTGACGACGTACTGGTACGTCGTGCAATTGCAAGGTCCCTAATTTGCACAATTTTCAATTTTTGTGCGTGATCTTTCATACGTATACACGGAACACCTTCCTCTATTCCTCAACAAGATGCCAAGCAGGGACAATGCCTTACACCGCATAACCTCCTCCCTCCCCTCCTCACGCCATTGTCTCCGCAAATCACCTGTTACAGTGACCTGGCCAGTAAAGATATTCAGGGCCAGAGTGATTCCCCAGTCGATGACAATGTGGAGGACAAAGTTTACATAGCATTATAAGAAGTAACTGTCAGAAATAATGATCAGGTAATGTCACCAAAGAAGGTCAGGTATGGTGATTAGTTAGTGAGTGAAACAATGCTTATATTGCTTATAGTACAGTCTGAAAACCAATATACTCTCGTCGTACATATAAATTCGTACCAAATAAATAAAAATACAGTTTATGAGTGGTGTGGAATAGTTACCCTCTGATAGAACTCGTTTTCTTTGAAGCCAGCCTGATAGAAAACCCAGTAAGGTAAGGAGTACTGCTATCTGTATCGAGTTTTTTAAACCTCAGGTGAGCGATTTCCCTATGAATATTCGATGTTTTTCACCAAAAGCGGAGGTTTGAGCCAAAAAAAAATTTTTCCAAAATTGGTTAGGACTGGGGGGAGTCAGTGGTGGAAAATCGGTCGAGACATGACGGGTTAAGAAATACATTGTATATAAAAATACATTGTATATAAGTTTGTTTCATAAATTGATAATTTTATATTGTCAGAGACAGATTAATCAAGATATTTTAAAAAGCTTATTAGGTTTGTAAAAAAGCCATTGGCTTAACAAACCAGACCAGTATAGTTTATTCTATTTATGTACAATAAATGTCTGTTACTCTGGCTAATAAAAAATTGACTTTGATTTGACTTTCATATGAAATAGAATGAGCACAATCAAATAAGCTTATTAACAAGAGACAAAGAGAAGAAAAAAGAAAGAGAAACATGGATCAGATCAAAGACACCATCAAAATAGGAAAAAGTCTGAAACAGGTCTGAAGTAAAATGGCACTAGGAAAGCAACAAATTACATCACTGAAAGGCAAAAACGGTGAAGTCATTAAATGCAGAGATCAGATGGTGAAGAGAGTTGAAGAATTTTACAAAGAACAGTATCCATCAAAGACAGTAGTAAAAATAACTAATTTTTCAGTTGACACAAGTGAAACACCACACGAAGCAAATACTTCTCTTGAAAATATGAAAAGAGGGACGAAGTATATACACCAGACAAAGTAACACCAGACAAAGTAAATCTATCTATCTATCTATTGCCAGTCGCCTCAATCCCGTTTGGGGTGGCCACAAACAAATCGCCTCCAAGTCGCCCTGTCCCCTGCCATTTCACTGCCCTGCTCCCAACTCACACCCCCCTCTCTCATATACCTCTCCACCCCATCCCTCCATTTCATCCTCGGCCTCCCCCTCCCTCTTCCCCCCTCCACCTCACTCACATACACTCTCTTCGTCAGTCTTTCACCCTCCATCCTCTAAACATGGCCAAACCACCTCAGTGTGTTCCTCATAACGCTTCCTATCACATCCACATCCACACCACAACGCTCCTTCATATCAAAGTAAATACTTCTCTTAAAAATATGAAAAGAAGGAAGGCTCCGGGAGACGATGGAATAGTAGCAGATTTAGTGTTGGATGCAGGAGTAGAAGTACAAAACAGGCTTGCTCACTTATTTACTCAGTGTATAGAAAAGAAAATTCCTAAAACATGGTGTTATGAAATAGTAATATTGTTTTACATAATGAATCAGCGAAGAAACTATGGAAAAATAATAATCCACTGTGCTTAGGTTTTGTTGATTACGAAAAGGCTTCTGACTCACTGGAGCATATAGCAATTATAAATTCATTGCGAGAACAAGGAGTAAATGAGAAGATTATAAAACTGCTCGAAAACATATATAAAGAAGGAACGGCTAGAGTTAAATTACATAAGGACTAGGGAAAAATTAAGATTGAGAAGGGCGTGCGTCAGGGAGATATAGTTTACCAGAATTATTTACAGCATGCCTAGAAAGTATTATCAGAAACCTAGACTGGGAAAACAAAAGAGTGATTATGGATGGAGAAAAGTTAAAACATTTTTGATTTGCAGATGATATTGTCCTAATCTCAGAAACAGCAGAAACATTGCAAGAAATGTTAAATGACCTGAACTGAGAAAGTCTCAAAGTAGGGCTAAAGATGAACGGGAGTAAAACTATAGTAATGTTTAATCCACAAACACCAAAAACCTTCATCAAAATAAGAGAAGAAATGCTTGAAGAAGTCGAGGAGTACTGTTATTTGGGTCAAATACTAAAATTAACGAAAGATCATGATAGCAAACTAATAAGACGCATTACAATTGGATGGAAAGCTTTCGGTAAACATAGAGACATTATGAAAAGCATCTGTATGACACGAAAAGTATATAACGAATGTATGAAGCCAACTATGACGTATGGTTGAAAGACCTGGAAACTGACAAAATCGATGGAAAATAAATTAATCCGATTTCAGAAAGCAATGGAAAGGTCAATGTTGGGAACATCTTTAGGAGACAGGAAAAGATCAAATTGGGTGAGAGAGCAGACTAAAGTCAAAGATATTACAGAAGCTGTAAAAAAAAAGACATGGAGGTGGGCTGGCCATGTAGCAAGAATAAGGGATAACTGATGGAGCAAGAGGGTGACTGACTGGACATCAGGAGACTGAAAGAGTAGCAGAAGAAGGCCAGACAGGAGGTGGTTAGATGAGATAGAGAAATTTGCCTGGAAAACGTGGCAAAGATTGGCTCAGTCAAGGAATTCGTGGAGAAGGCTGGGGGAGGCCTTTGTTCAGCAGTGGACTTGTAACGGCTGATGATGATTAATATATATATATATATATATATATATATATATATATATATATATATATATATAAATTATATACAAGAGCTATCAACATTCGAATTTAGTTACCTTATGGGGTAGCCTCTCATACCGAATGAGTCGTAATACCAATTAATTCCTATGCTGTGATAACTGTTTTCTTAACTTTACTCCTGGCATATGAGTATCATTGCCTTAAAGGGGGATTCATCGAAGTGAAGGGGTTCATTCTGTTATGATTATAGATTTAACTGTGATATCCATTGCTAACCACCTCACTGTGATGCGTCTCCTGAGCTAGGTAAAGTCCTCTCAATTTCGCATGAGGAAAAAAAGAAAAAAAAAAAAAAAACAGAGAGAGAGATTTTTGTAATGAAGTTCTTTCTATCTTCTACATTACCTAAGGGTTCTTTTTTGTGACCCTTAAGCAGTAGCTAGAGATTAATCCTGAACCTTACGTAAAATCTCTTGGAAGGATCAAGAGCCTAACAGAAAGTCATCTTATTATAAGACTTAGATGAAAATATATGCAGTTGTTGAAGTGACTTGTAGTTGTGCCTGTAGTAGACATGTAAGGACTGTGGTGGCTGTGATAATTAGGACTGTAGTAGTTATGATTGTGGTGATCACGACTGGGTAATGGTGAGTGTGCTTGTTTTGCTTGTGAGAGTTGTGGTATTCATAAGAGGTTGCGGCAGTTGTGTGAGGATTATCGTGGAGGTAGATAGTGATTGTGATAGTTGTGACGGATTATCATGTGAGGACCGGCGGTTGTGGTGGGTGAAGGTGCGGTGGTTATGGTAATTACATAATGATTGTGGTGGTTTTGAAAGCTGTGGTTGTCATGATCGGTGGTTGTGAATTTTGTGGTTCTAGTGGTTATGGTTATTATGTAATGATTATGGTGGTTGTTAAGGCTGTGGTTGTACGGTACTGATTATGTAATTATGTGACGATTATGCCGATTGTAAAAGTTGTGTTTGTGGTGGTTATAATAATTATGTAATGATTATGGTGGCTGTGAAAGCTGTGGTTGTGGATGGCTGGGGTAATGATGAGTGAAATTGACTGAGGTAAGTGTTCGATGCACATTGTTGTGATTGAAAGGGCGACTGGCTGCATTAACGGTTAAATGAGTGATTGTCTGTTTGATGCAGGACGAATGGTGGGCAGTGTTTGAAACGTAGTGAGCATACTACGGGTTAGGGAAATAACTGAGTGTTGTAGCTAACAGCAAAACATTTTGCTCGGGTGAGAAAAATCAAGCAGCCCGATGATTACAAGCTATCACCTCTAATTGTTTTGCTTTAACGGATACATCCAAGGCACTAAATTAAGACAATATCAATTGATTTTCTTAATTTGAGAGATATTGGAAGAGTGAACTACGTAAAAAAGGTAACTGGCTGTAGTAGAACCTGGCTGAATGGAAATAAATGGTTGGTATTGGTTGTAAATTACCGAACTGGTCGGCAGTGGTTTATTATGACTGAATGGGTTGTTGGAAGTGGCTGAAGGTGGCTGCATGAATGGTTAGAAGTGACTTAATTTAACTAAATAAATAGTTGGAAGTGGTTGAATACAGCTGAATGGGTGGGTAAGAAAATTACTGAGGTATATTGTGGTTCAGAAGTGAGAGAGAGAGAGAGAGAGAGAGAGAGAATGAAGAAGCTAGTGCCAGGCAACTACAGCCATTTGGCACAAAGGCAGAAAACATGTTAGATCAGTTCTGGCAGGTGTAATAAAGGGAAAAAGATCAGACAGAGAGGAGTATACGTGTACGCGATAGAAGACGTAAGACGGGTACTAGAGAAGTGGCTTGATTCACTAAGTTGATCAGACAGTGAGGGCGAGCCACCTAAATCATTAAGAAAAAGGAAAGCACGACGACGTTCAATCGAATATTCGGGAGAGTCTGTTAGATGTGCTACTGTAAGTCGGATCTGACAAAATGTGCAAAGAGGAGGTTCCTCACCGGACATAAAAAAAACGTGTGTAACAGGGGCATGTCCCAGATGCAAGCGTGCTAATGCAGTCTCCCACCTTCTGTTAGGATGACATGAAAAGGATCATGGAGAAACGGTAGGCTTAAGAGAACGCAGCTTATTATCAGTGATATTAGATCATTCCACTTGCCAACGATGCCTAAGCAAACCGGAGAACGCCGGAAAAAATCTCTCACCGGGAGACAGTTGGAGGATATCGTACAGGATGCAGCCGACCAGGCTAGAGAATCTACCTGCTCTTTTCCAGCAATACCAACACTTGGGACCCAGCAAATGGTAAGAATTTTCGTTTTTGTGGCCATCCTGTACAACCACTCCTGGATTTCAAGGACCAACTGGTTGGCTGCGGGGATGGACTTTAGGGAGGAAAGGGCACTAAAGAAGTCTGTGAAAATAACAAGATGAAATCAGAGAAGAAAAAATATATTAAATGGCAATCAAAAGAGCATACAATTCTGCAGTGAAGACACAGGCTGCATCAAGGAGACGTGAGTGCCATGAACTGTCGGAAAAAAAAACAGCAAAACAAAGTGCCATCAGAAGATCTGGAACCATCTGTATACATGGGTGTGACCGACGAATGGCAAGACAGATGACTAAAGAAGTGGGATCGAAGAATGTAGGGAGAGGTGTAGGACTTAGTGGCAGGAAAAACAGATGAACAGATATTAGGGGGTGGAATGAGCCACGGAGGGAACTTGCAAGGTCAGGTTGGAAGTACCTGAAGAGATGGAGGAGACAATGAGTGGGACAAACTAAATACCCCAATAGAAAAAGTACTGCTAACATGCAGGGGTTAAGGATGGAGATGATGGATTGGATGTAGGAAGGAATCCAGGTGAGAAATGTTGATGAAGCCTATATTAATATCGAAGGGTCAGTTCATAATGACGATGTGACAAAGAGGGCAATCCAGATTTGGTATTCAGGCTCTGAACTGGAGTGGAACGGAATGCCCTTAAAGTAAGACGAAGCTCTTCGTGATGAATCCCATCCAACCTGCGAAGAATAGCAGGGGACGCAGAGGCATAAAATTTACAACCAAAACCAAGAACACAGAGAACCAGAGTAACATATAAACGTAGGAGAAGAGGGCAATCAGAGCCCCAGGTGAGATGATTTTAACCCCTCCCCCCGTCCCGTCGACGTATGGGTACGTTGCAACATTTTGCATTTGCCAGTCCCGGCGACGTACTGGTACGTCGTGCAATTGCAAGGTCCCTAATTTTCACAATTTTCAATTTTGCGCATGATTTTTCATAAGTACACAACGAACACCTTCCTCTATTCCTCAACAAGATGCCAAGCAGGGACAATGCCTTACACTGCATAACCTCCCCCCACCCCTCCTCACGCCATTGTCTCAGCAATTCACCTGTTACAGTGACCTGGCCAGTAAAGATATTCAGGGCCAGAGTGCTTCCCCAGTTGATGACAATGTGGAGGACAAAGTTTACATAGCATTAGAAGAAGTAACAGTCAGAAATAATTATCAGGTAATGTGGCAAAAAAAGGTCAGGTATGGTGATTAGTTAGTGAGTGAAACAATGCTTATAATGCCTATATTACTGCTTGAAAAGCAATATACTCTCATACTACATATAAATTCGTACCAAGTAAATAAATAAATACCGTTTATGAGTTGTGTGAAATAGATACCCTCCCACAGAACTCGTTTTCTTTGATGCCAGCATGTTAGAAAACCCAGTCAGGTAAGGAGGAACTCCTACCTGGATCGAGTATTTTAAACCTCAGGTGAGCGATTTCTCTATGAATTTTCGATGTTTCTCACCAAAAGCGGAGGTTTTAGCCAAAAAAAATTTTTTCAAAAATACCTCTGGATTAGGGGATGTCAGAGGTGCGGAAAACCTCCGGACGTGACGGGTTAAGGTCCGTAGAAGCTGCAGTCTCTGAATAGCAGACGTCTTTAAGATAGGAATATGTGAAGACCAAGTCAACCGTGAGTCAAAAGACAAACCCAAAAATGTAATAATACCATGATAGGTAACAGGGGTGTCATAAAGCTAAAGAGGTGGCTGTGGAATATTATGCAGTCTTGAAAACATCATGGCACGAGATTTAGATGGCGAGAAACGAAACCCATGAGAAGATGCCCAAGTGGACAAAGCTGTTATCACTGACTGCATATGATAATGAAGACGAGAACTTCAGCATCCGCTAGATAAACTGCAAAGTCATCAACATACAAGGAAGTATGAATCCCCAAATGGAGAAGAGACAATTCTGTTGATTGTGACGAGGGAGAGAGTCATGCTCAGAACACACCCCTTGTGGAACACCCTTCACCTGTGGAAGGGAGCCCGATAAACTACTATAAACATGGATCTGAAAAGTTTGATCTCTCAAAAAATTACCCAGAAAGACACCCAAATTACCATTTATCCAAAAACTGACTACAATATGAAGAATGTTGTCAAGATAAAAAAATACTGCAAGAATTGACTGCTTGTGATGAAAAGCCTGATGAATATAAGACTCCAGTTTCATCAAGGGATCCAGAGTATTGCACCCCCTGCAAATATCATATTAGAAAACAGGTAGAAGTCTCTGAGATTTTAAATACCACACCAGACAAGCATTAACCATACGTTCCAGGAACTTACCAAAGCAGCTGACAGATGCAATTGGTCTATAATTTTGGAGAGAATGATCAAGCCTGCATGGCTTTAAAAAGGGGAGCAAATATGACTTCCTCCAATCAATAGCGAACACTCCATCTGACCAGATCCGGTTATAAAGTGATAAGAGAAAGAACAGTGCCAGTCGAGGAAAGTGCTTGATCATTTGGTAATGAACACCATTAGGGCCCTCACAAGTGTTACCACAATTTCGGATCCCAAACTGAGGCTCAGAAATTTGGCTCAGCACATGCCAAATTGAAATTCACATGGAGCATGTTTAGCCTCTTGTTTACATTGGTCGAACTCCCGGGAGAGATAGGATCCTTTGGTAATCTCACTAAAATGGCCTCCAAGAATATCAGCTACCCTAGGAGGATCTGCAACAAACATACCAAGGATATAAAGTACTGGGGACGGCAAAGGAAAGTATTTGGCCAAAATTCTGCAAAAAAGATTCCACAGGACATGGATTCGTGTTGAAGATGTAACTGAGGACATATGAGATGACCAACTAGACTTTCTGGCAGTTCTAACTGTCCTGCACAACACGGCACTGGGTCTTTTAAATGCAAAGAAAGCTGATTGAGGTCCTCCATCAAGCCCGTTTGACCCAAAGGGATCTGGCACAATCACTGGACCACCATGGAATGCATTTGGATGCAAAGGAGTGAGTTGTCTGGGGGATGAACTCCACTGAGGTGGCCAACGCTATGTCTATAAAATAAGAAACAATACCATCAACTTTAGAATAGGTAGAAGGATCTAGAAGGGGATGCTGAATGTGACAATGATGAGCTGAATGACAGACTAACAAAAGTGCTAAGAGAATCAGCCTAGGTATTAGGAAAACCTAATACAACCAAAGCCAAGCTGTATTCAGAAAAGACTCTCGATCTTATGAAAAAAAGAAAGGAAATGAAAGTAAAAACAAAGAAATTAGCACTGAACATATCCAAGACTCATTATATGCACTTATAGAAGGACTAAAGTTGAAACCTAACAACAGTTAATAACTGGAGGTCATAATATAAGCAAACAATTAACGACTAAATTCTTGGGTGTCACCATTGACTATAAATTAAAATGAAAGAAACAGATACTGAGGGAAAACAGTCAGATTGCCAAAACATGTGGTATATTGTATAAAACACGTGAAATGGTTACCTTCTCTGCACTTTGAAGTGTGTACCACTCAGTATATCCAAATCTTATAATGGTATTGTTGTATGGAGCAGTGCGAGTCAAGCTTGTAAAAATCCCTTGATTGTAATGCAGAAACCGATAGTAAGAGCTATTTCTTATTTTAAATTATATGAATCAGCTAGTAATGCATTTCATTAGCTGAATATTGTAAACATTGATCAATATATAAATATTTTAGCATTCTTTTAACATTTAAGGCTCGAAATGGTTTGAACTGCTGTAGCAATATGTTCCAATAAATAAGTCACAATCATGATACAAGAGGCCGTGAAATAAATCTCACTTTACCAGTAGTTACAACGCTTACCAGCAAACGTCATAATTACTGTGCAGGACCAGTCATTTAGAATTGCCTGCCTTATCACCTTAAAACTAATAATAATCTTAGTTTCTTTAAACAGAGTATTAAACCTAATTATGAGTGGGTACTTAAACATTAATTAACCCGAGGCATCCCAACGACGTATAGGTACATCGCACAACGTTTTGTCAAAACTAGACCCGTGAACGTAATGGTACGTCGCACAATTGCAAGGCTCATAATTTGCACATTTTTCAATTTTGGGATGTGATTTTTGGTACGTATAGACGGGACACCTTCCTCTATTCCTCTACAAGATGGCAGGCAGGGACAATGCCTTACACCGCATGACCTCCCCCCTCCTGCACGCCATTGTCCCAGCAATTCACGTGTCACCAGTGACCTGGCCAATAAAGACATTCAGGGCCAGAGTGATTCCCCAATCGATGACAATGTGGAGGACAAAGTTTACGTAGCATTAGAGGAAGAAACAGTCAGAAATGATGATAAGGTAATGTCGCCAAAAAAGGTCAGGTATGTTGATGTGTTAGTGAGAGAAACAATGCTTATATTGCCTATATTACAGTCTGAAAACCAATATACTCTCGTCCTACATATAAATTTGTACGAAATAAATAAATAAATAACGTTTATGAGTGGTGTGGAATAGTTACCCTCTGATAGAACTCGTTTTCTTTGAAGCCAGCCTGATAGAAAACCCAGTAAGGTAAGGAGAACAGCTATCTGTATTGAGTTTTTTAAACCTCAGGTGAGCGATTTCCCTATGAATATTCAATGTTTTTCACGAAAAGCGGAGGTTTGAGCCAAAAATTTATTTTTCCAAAATTGGTCGGGACTGGGGGGAGTCAGTGGTGGAAAATCGGTCGAGACATGACGGGTTAAGAAATACATTGTATATAAGTTTGTTTCATAAATTGATAAATTTATATTGTCAGAGATAGATTAATCAAGATATTTTAAAAAGCTGATTAGGTTTGTGTAAAAGCCATTGGCTTAACAAAGCAGACCAGTATTGTTTATTCTATGTATGTACAATAAATGTCTGTTACTCTGACTAATAAAAAATTGACTTTGATTTGACTTTCAGATGAAATAGAATGAGCACAATCAAATAAGCTTATTAACAAGAGACAAAGAGAAGAAAAAAGAAAGAGAAACATGGATCAGATGAAAGACACCATCAAAATAGGAAAAAGTCTGAAACAGGTCTGAAGTAAAATGGCACTAGGAAAGCAACAAATTACATCACTGAAAGGCAAAAACGGTGAAGTCATTAAATGCAGAGATCAGATGGTGAAGAGAGTTGAAGAATTTTACAAAGAACAGTATCCATCAAAGACAGTAGTAAAAATAGCTAATTTTTTAGTTGACACAAGTGAAACACCACACGAAGTAAATACTTCTCTTAAAAATATGAAAAGAGAGACGAAGTATATACACCAGACGAAGTAACACCAGACAAAGTAAATACATCTCTTAAAAATATAAAAAGAAAGAAGGCTCCGGGATAAGATGGAATAGTAGCAGATTTAGTGTTGAATGCAGGAGTAGAAGTACAAAACAGGCTTGCTCACTTATTTACTCAGTGTATAGAAAAGAAAATTCCTAAAACATGGTGTTATGAAATAGTTATATTGTTTTACATAATGAATCAGCCAAGAAACTATGGAAAATAATAATCCACTGTGCTAAGGTTTTGTTGATTACGAAAAGGCTTCCGACTCACTGGAGCACATAGCACTTATAAATTCATTGCGAGAACAAGGAGTAAATGAGAAGATTATAAAACTACTCGAAAACATATAAAGAAGGAACGGCTAGAGTTAAATTACATAAGGACTCGGGAAAAATTAAGATTGAGAAGGGCGTGCGTCAGGGAGATATAGTTTACCAGAATTGTTTACAGCATGCCTAGAAAGTATTATCAGAAACCTAGACTGGGAAAACTTGGATGGGTGACCGCCTGGGAACACCAGATGCTGTTGGCATCCCTACGTCAAGTGGGGTTGGTGGAGGATTAGTGCCCCTCCCTGTAAAACAATTAACTCTAAGCCCTTGGCCACCCTGTCTGGGATACATGGCGTCTGGCAATGAATGAATGAAAAAATGCCTAGAAAGTATTATCAGAAACCTAGACTGGGAAAACAAAAAAGTGATTATAGAAGGAGAAAAGTTAAAACATTTTCCATTTGCAGATGACATTGTCCTAATCTCAGAAACAGCAGAAACATTGCAAGAAATGTTAAATGACCTGAATTGAGAAAGTCTCAAAGTAGTGCTAAAGATGAACGGGAGTAAAACTATAGTAATGCTTAATCCACAAACACCAAAAAGCTTCATCAAAATAAGAGAAGAAATGCTTGAAGAAGTGGAGGAGTACTGTTATTTGGGTCAAATACTAAAATTAACGAAAGATCATCATAGCAAACTAATAAGACGCATTACAATTGGATTGAAAGCTTTCGGTAAACATAGAGACATTATGAAAAGCATCTGTATGACACGAAAAGTATATAACGATTGTATGAAGCCAACTATGACGTATGGTTGAAAGACCTGGAAACTGACAAAATCGATGGAAAATAAATTAATCCGATTTCAGAAAGCAATGGAAAGGTCAATGTTGGGAACATCTTTAGGAGACAGGAAAAGATCAAATTGGGTGAGAGAGCAGACTAAAGTCAAAGATATTACAGAAGTTGTAAAAAAAAAACAGAAATGGAGGTGGGCTGGCCATGTAGCAAGAATAAGGGATAACTGATGGAGCAAGAGGGTGACTGACTGGACATCAGGAGACTGAAAGAGTAGCAGAAGAAGGCCAGACAGGAGGTGGTTAGGTGAGATAGAGAAATTTGCAGGGAAAACGTGGCAAAGATTGGCTCAGTCAAGGAATTCGTGGAGAAGGTTGGGGGAGGCCTTTGTTCAGCAGTGGACTTGTAATGGCTGATGATGATTAATATATATATATATATATATATATATATATATATATATATATATATATATATATATATATATATATATATATATATATATATATATATATATATATATATATACAAGAGCTGTCAACATTCGAATTTAGTTACCTTATGGGGTAGCCTCTCATACCGAATGAGTCGTAATACCAATTAATTCCTCTGCTGTGATAACTGTTTTCTTAACCTTACTCCTGGCATATGAGTATCATTGGCTTAAAGGGGGATTCATCGAAGTGAAGGGGTTCATTCTGTTATGATTATAGATTTAACTGTGATTTCCAATGCTAACCACCTCACTGTGATGCGTCTCCTGAGCTAGGTAAAGTCCTCTCAATTTCGCATGAGGGAAAAAAAAAAAGAAAAAGAAAAAAAAAAAAGAGAGAGAGAGATTTTTGTAATGAAGTTCTTTCTATCTTCTATATTACCAAAGGGTTCTTTTTTATGACCCTTATGCAGTAGCTAGAGATTAATCCTGAACCTTACGTAAAATATCTTGGACGGATCAAGAGCCTAACAGAAAGTCATCTTATTTTAAGACTTAGATGAAAATATATGCAGTTGTTGAAGTGACTTGTAGTTGTGCCTGTAGTAGACACGTAAGGACTGTGATGGCTGTGATAATTAGGACTGTAGTAGTTATGATTGTGGTGATCACGACTGGGTAATGGTGAGTGTGCTTGTTTTGCTTGTGAGAGTTGTGGTATTCATAAGAGGTTGCGGCAGTTGTGTGAGGATTATCGTGGAGGTAGATAGTGATTGTGATAGTTGTGACGGATTATCATGTGAGGACCGGCGGTTGTGGTAGGCGAAGGTGTGGTGGTTATGGTAATTACATAATGATTGTGGTGGTTTTGAAAGCTATGGTTGTCATGATCGGTGGTTGTGAATTTTGTGGTTGTAGTGGTTATGGTTATTATGTGATGATTATGGTGGTTATGAAGGCTGTGGTTGTACGGTACTGATTATGTAATTATGTGATGATTATGCCGATTGTAAAAGTTGTGTTTGTGGTGGTTATAATAATTATGTAATGATTATGGTGGCTGTGAAAGCTGTGGTTGTGGATGGCTGGGGTAATGATGAGTGAAAATGACTGAGGTAAGTGTTCGATGCAAATTGTTGTGATTGAAAGGGCGACTGGCTGCATTAACGGTTAAATGAGTGATTGTCTGTTCGATGCAGGACGAATGGTGGGCAGTGTTTGAAACGTAGTGAGCATATTACGGGTTAGGGAAATAACTGAGTGTTGTAGCTAACAGCAAAACATTTTGCTCGGGTGAGAAAAATCAAGCAGCCCGATGATTACAAGCTATCACCTCTAATTGTTTTGCTTTAACGGATACATCCAAGGCACTAAATTAAGACAATATCAATTGATTTTCTTAATTTGAGAGATATTGGAAGAGTGAACTACGTAAAAAGGGTAACTGGCTGTAGTAGAACGTGCCTGAATGGAAATAAATGGTTGGAATTGCTTGTAAATTACTGAACTGGTCGGCAGTGGTTTATTGTGGCTGAATGGGTTGTTGGAAGTGGCTGAAGGTGGCTGCATGAATGGTTAGAAGTGACTTAATTTAACTAAATAAATAGCTGGAAGTGGTTGAATACAGCTGAATGGGTGGGTAAGAAAATTACTGAGGTATATTGTGGTTCAGAAGTGAGAGAGAGAGAGAGAGAGAGAGAGAGAGAGAGAGAGATAGATAGATAGATAGATAGAGAGAGAGAGAGAGAGAGAATGAAGAAGCTAGTGCCAGGCAACTACAGCCATTTGGCACAAAGGCAGAAAACATGTTACATCAGTTCTGGCAGGTGTAATACAGGGAAAAAGAACAGACAGAGAGGAGTATACGTGTACGCGATAGAAGACGTAAGACGGGTACTAGAGAAGTGGCTTGATTCACTAAGTTGATCTGACAGTGAGGGCGAGCCGCCTAAATCATTAAGAAAAGGGAAAGCACGACGACGTTCAATCGAATATTCTCGATAGTCTGTTAGATTTGCTACTGTAAGTCGGATCTGACAAAATGTGCAAAGAGGAGGTTCCTCACCGGACATCAAAAAACCGTGTGTAACAGGGGCATGTCCCAGATGCAAGCGTGCTAATGCAGTCTCCCACCTTCTGTTAGGATGAGATGAAAAGGATCATGGAGAAACGGTAGGCTTAAGAGAACGCAGCTTACTATCAGTGATATTAGATCATTCCACTTGCCAACGATGCCTAAGCAAACCGGAGAACGCCGGAAAAAATCTCTCACCGGGAGACAATTGGAGGATATCGTACAGGATGCAGCCTACCAGGCTAGAGAATCTACCTGCTCTTTTCCAGCAATACCAACACTTGGGACCCAGCAAATGGTAAGAATTTTCGTTTTTGTGGCTATCCTGTACAACCACTCCTGGATTTCAAGGACCAACTGGTTGGCTGCGGGGATGGACTTTAGGGAGGAAAGGGCACTAAAGAAGTCTGTGAAAATAACAAGATGAAATCAGAGAAGAAAAAATATATTAAATGGCAATCAAAAGAGCATACAATTCTGCAGTGAAGACACAGGCTGCATCAAGGAGACGTGAGTGCCATGAACTGTCGGAAAAAAAAAACAGCAAAACAAAGTGCCATCAGAAGATCTGGAACCATCTGTATACATGGGTGTGACCGACGAATGGCAAGACAGATGACTAAAGAAGTGGGATCGAAGAATGTAGGGAGAGGTGTAGGACTTAGTGGCAGGAAAAACAGATGAACAGATATTAGGGGGTGGAATGCTCCACGGAGGGAACTTGCAAGGTCAGGTTGGAAGTACCTGAAGAGATGGAGGAGACAATCAGTGGGACAAACTAAATACCCTAATAGAAAAAGTACTGCTAACACACAGGGGGTAAGGATGGAGATGATGGATTGGATGTGGGAAGGAATCCAGGTGAGGAATGTTGATGAAGCCTATATTAATATCGAAGGGTCAGTTCATAATGACGATGTGACAAAGAGGGCAATCCAGATTTGGTATACAGGCTCTGAACTGGAGTGGAGCGGAATGCCCGTAAAGCAAGACAAAGCTCTTCGTGATGAACAGCATCCAACCTGCGAAGAATAGCAGGGGACGCAGAGGCATAAACTTTACAACCAAAACCAAGAACACAGAGAACCAGAGTAACATATAAACGTAGGAGAAGAGGGCAATCAGAGCCCCAGGTGAGATGATTTTAACCCCCCCCGTCCCGTCGACGTATGGGTACGTTGCAACATTTTGCATTTGCCAGTCCCGGCGACGTATTGGTACGTCGTGCAATTGCAATGTCCCTAATTTGCACAATTTTCAATTTTTGCACATGATCTTTCGTACATATACAACGGACACCTTCCTCTATTCCTCAACAAGATGCCAAGCAGGGACAATGCCTTACACTGCATAACCTCCCCCCTCCCCTCCTCATGCCATTGTCTCGGCAATTCACCTGTTACAGTGACCTGGCCAGTAAAGATATTCAGGGCCAGAGTGATTCCCCAGTCGATGACAATGTGGAGGACAAAGTTTACATAGCATTAGAAGAAGTAACAGTCAGAAATACTGATCAGGTAATGTGGCAAAAAAAGGTCAGATATGGTGATTAGTTAGTGAGTGAAACAATGCTTATAATGCCTATATTACTGCTTGAAAAGCAATATACTCTCATACTACATATAAATTCGTACCAAGTAAATAAATAAATACCGTTTATGAGTTGTGTGAAATAGATACCCTCCCACAGAACTCGTTTTCTTTGATGCCAGCATGTTAGAAAACCCCGTCAGGTAAGGAGGAACTCCTACCTGGATCGAGTATTTTAAACCTCAGGTGCGCGATTTCTCTATGAATTTTCGATGTTTCTCACCAAAAGTGGAGGTTTTAGCCAAAAAAATTTTTTTCTAAAATACCTCTGGATTGGGGGATGTCGGAGGTGCGGAAAACCTCCAGACGTGACGGGTTAAGGTCCGTAGAAGCTGCAGTCTCTGAATAGCAGACGTCTTTAAGATAGGAATATGTGAAGAGCAAGTCAACCGTGAGTCAAAAGACAATCCCAAAAATTTAATAATACCATGATAGGTAACAGGGGTGTCATAAAGCTAAAGAGGTGGCTGTGGAATATTATGCCGTCTTGAAAACATCATGGCACGAGATTTAGATGGCGAGAAACGAAACCCATGAGAAGATGTCCAAGTGGACAAAGCTGTTATCACTGACTGCATATGATAACGAAGACGAGAAGCTTCAGCATCTGCTAGATAAACTGCAATGTCATCAATATACAAGGAAGTATGAATCCCCAAATGGAGAAGAGACAATTCTGTTGATTGCGACAAGGGAGAGAGTCATGCTCAGAACACACCCCTTGTGGAACACCCTCCACCTGTGGAAGGGTGTCCAATAAACTACTATAAACATGGATCTGAAAAGATTGATCTCTCAAAAAATTACCCAGAAAGACACCCAAATTACCATTTATCCAAAAACTGACTAGAATATGAAGAATGTTGTCAAGATAAAAAAATACTGCAAGAATTGACTGATTGTCATGAAAAGCTTGATGAATATAAGACTCCAGTTTCATCAAGGGATCCAGAGTACTGCACCCCCTGCAAATATCATATTAGAAAGCAGGTAGAAGTCTCTGAGATTTTAAATACCACACCAGACAAGCATTAACCATACGTTCCAGGAACTTACCAAAGCAGCTGACAGGTGCAATTGGTCTATAATTTTCGAGAGAATGATCAAGCCTGCATGGCTTTAAAAAGGGGAGCAAATATGACGTCCTCCAATCAGTAGGGAACACTCCATCTGACCAGATCCGGTTATAAAGTGATAAGAGAAAGAACAGTGCCAGTCGAGGAAAGTGCTTGATCATTTGGTAATGAACACCATTAGGGCCCTCACAAGTGTTACCACAATTTTGGATCCCAAACTAAGGCTCAGAAATTTGACTCAGCACATGCCAAATTGAAATTCACATGGAGCATGTTTAGCCTCTTGTTTACATTGGTCGAACTCCCGGGAGAGATAGGATCCTTTGCTAATCTCACTAAAATGGCCTCCAAGAATATCAGCTACCCTAGGAGGATCTGCAACAAACGTACCAAGGATATGAAGTACTTGGGACGGCAAAGGAAAGTATTTGGCCAAAATTCTGCAAATAAGATTCCACAGGACATGGATTCGTGTTGAAGATGTAACTGAGGACACATGAGATGACCAACTAGACTTTCTGGCAGTTCTAACTGTCCTGCACAACACGGCACTGGGCCTTTTAAATGCAAAGAAAGCTGATTGAGGTCCTCCATCAAGCCCGTTTGACCCAAAGGGATCTAGCACAATCACTGGACCACCATGGAATGCATTTGGATGCAAAGGAGTGAGTTGTCTGGGGGATGAACTCCACTGAGTTGACCAACGCTATGTCTATAAAATAAGAAACAATACCATCAACTTTAGAATAGGTAGAACGATCTAGAAGGGGATGCTGAATGTGACAATGATGAACTGAATGACAGACTAACAAAAGTGCTAAGAGAATCAGCCTAGGTATTAGGAAAACCTAATACAACCAAAGCCAAGCTGTATTCAGAAAAGACACTCGATCTTATGAAAAAAAGAAAGGAAATGAAAGTAAAAACAAAGAAATTAGCACTGAACATATCCAAGACTCATTATATGCACCTTTATAGAAGGACTAAAGTTGAAACCTTACAACAGTTAATAACTGGAGGTCATAATATAAGCAAACAATTAACGAAAAAATTCTTGGGTGTCACCATTGACTATAAATTAAAATGAAAGAAACATATACTGAGGGAAAACAGATTGCCAAAACATGTGGTATATTGTATAAAACACGTGAAATGCTTACCTTCTCTGCACTTTGAAGTGTGTACCACTCAGCATATCCAAATCTTATAATGGTATTGTTGTATGGAGCGGTGCGAGTCAAGCTTGTAAAAATCCCTTGATTGTAATGCAGAAACCGATAGTAAGAGCTATTTCTTATTTTAAATTATATGAATCAGCTAGTAATGCATTTCATGAGCTGAATATTGTAAACATTGATCAATATATAAATATTTTAGCATTCTTTTAACATTTAAGGCTCGAAATGGTTTGAACTGCTGTAGCAATATCTATCTATCTATCTATATACCTAGGCTGCTTCCCCCAAGGAAAGCAGTATGTTCCAATAAATAAGTCACAATCATGATACAAGAGGCCGTGAAATAAATCTTATTTTTCCAGTAGTTACAACGTTTACCAGCAAACGTCATAATTACTGTGCAGGACCAGTCATTTAGAATTGCCTGCCTTATCGCCTTAAAACTAATAATAATCTTAGTTTCTTTAAACAGAGTATTAAACCTAATTATGAGTGGGTACTTAAACATTAATTAACCCGAGGCATCCCAATGACGTATAGGTACATCACACAACGTTTTGTCACAACTAGACCCGTGAACGTACTGGTACGTCGCGCAATTGCAAGGCTCATAATTTGCACATTTTTCAATTTTGGCGTGTGATTTTTGGTACGTATACACGGGACACCTTCCTCTATTCCTCTACAAGATGGCAGGCAGGGACAATGCCTTACACCGCATGACCTCCCCCCCCCTGCATGCCATTGTCTCAGCAATTTACCTGTCACCAGTGACCTGGTCAATAAAGACATTCAGGGCCAGAGTGATTCCCCAATCGATGACAATGTGGAGGACAAAGTTTACATAGTATTAGAGGAAGAAACAGTCAGAAATGATGATCAGGTAATGTCGCCAAAAAAGGTCAGGGACGTTGATGTGTTAGTGAGAGAAACAATGCATATATTGCCTATATTACAGTCTGAAAACCAATATACTCTCGTCCTACATATAAATTCGTACCAAATAAATAAACAAATAACGTTTATGAGTGGTGTGGAATAGTTACCCTCTGATAGAACTCGTTTTCTTTGAAGCCAGCCTGATAGAAAACCCAGTAAGGTAAGGAGTATTGCTATCTGTATTGAGTTTTTTAAACCTCAGGTGAGCGATTTCCCTATGAATATTCAATGTTTTTCACGAAAAGCGGAGGTTTGAGCCAAAAAAATTTTTTTCCAAAATTGGTTGGGACTCGGGGGAGTCAGTGGTGGAAAATCGGTCGAGACATGACGGGTTAAGAAATACATTGTATATAAGTTTGTTTCATAAATTGATAATTTTATATCGTCTG
Organism: Coenobita brevimanus; assembly: GCF_032717465.1. Taxonomy (NCBI): domain Eukaryota; kingdom Metazoa; phylum Arthropoda; class Malacostraca; order Decapoda; family Coenobitidae; genus Coenobita; species Coenobita brevimanus. The sequence goes on along the minus strand of NC_137064.1, from coordinate 15,493,697 downwards.
AGACAGATTAATCAAGATATTTTAAAAAGCTGATTAGGTTTGTAAAAAAGCCATTGGCTTAACAAACCAGACCAGTATAGTTTATTCTATGTATGTACAATAAATGTCTGTTACTCTGGCTAATAAAAAATTGACTTTGATTTGACTTTCAGATGAAATAGAATGAGCACAATCAAATAAGCTTATTAACAAGAGACAAAGAGAAGAAAAAAGAAAGAGAAACATGGATCAGATCAAAGACACCATCAAAATAGGAAAAAGTCTGAAACAGGTCTGAAGTAAAATGGCACTAGGAAAGCAACAAATTACATCACTGAAAGGCAAAAACGGTGAAGTCATTAAATGCAGAGATCAGATGGTGAAGAGAGTTGAAGAATTTTACAAAGAACAGTATCCATCAAAGACAGTAGTAAAAATAACTAATTTTTCAGTTGACACAAGTGAAACACCACACGAAGTAAATACTTCTCTTAAAAATATGAAAGGAGGGACGAAGTATATACACCAGACGAAGTAACACCAGACAAAGTAAATACTTCTCTTAAAAATATGAAAAGAAAGAAGGCTCCGGGAGAAGATGGAATAGTAGCAGATTTAGTGTTGGATGCAGGAGTAGAAGTACAAAACAGGCTTGCTCACTTATTTACTCAGCGTATAGAAAAGAAAATTCCTAAAACATGGTGTTATGGAATAGTTATATTGTTTTACATAATGAATCAGCCAAGAAACTATGGAAAATAATAATCCACTGTGCTTAGGTTTTGTTGATTACGAAAAGGCTTCCGACTCACTGGAGCACATAGCAATTATAAATTCATTGCGAGAACAAGGAGTAAATGAGAAGATTATAAAACTACTCGAAAACATATATAAAGAAGGAACGGCTAGAGTTAAATTACATAAGGACTCGGGAAAAATTAAGATTGAGAAGGGCGTGCGTCAGGGAGATATAGTTCACCAGAATTATTTACAGCATGTCTTGAAAGTATTATCAGAAACCTAGACTGGGAAAACAAAAGAGTGATTATAGATGGAGAAAAGTTAAAACATTTTTGATTTGCAGATGAAATTGTCCTAATCTCAGAAACAGCAGAAACATTGCAAGAAATGTTAAATGACCTGAATTGAGAAAGTCTCAAAGTAGGGCTAAAGATGAACTGGAGTAAAACTATAGTAATGCTTAATCCACAAACACCAAAAAGCTTCATCAAAATAAGAGAAGAAATGCTTGAAGGAGTGGAGGAGTACTGTTATTTGGGTCAAATACTAAAATTAACGAAAGATCATGATAGCAAACTAATAAGACGCATTACAATTGGATGGAAAGCTTTCGGTAAACATAGAGACATTATGAAAAGCATCTGTATGACACGAAAAATATATAACGAATGTATGAAGCCAACAATGGCGTATGGTTGAAAGACCTGGAAACTGACAAAATCGATGGAAAATAACTTAATCCCATTTCAGAAAGCAATGGAAAGGTCAATGTTGGGAACATCTTTAGGAGACAGTAAAAGATCAAATTGGATGAGAGAGCAGACTAAAGTCAAAGATATTACAGAAGTTGTAATAAAAAAAGACATGGAGGTGGGCTGGCCATGTAGCAAGAATAAGGGATAACTGATGGAGCAAGAGGGTGACTGACTAGACATCAGGAGACTGAAAGAGTAGCAGAAAAAGGCCAGACAGGAGGTGGTTAGATGAGATAGAGAAATTTGCAGGGAAAACGTGGCAAAGATTGGCTCAGTCAAGGAATTCGTGGAAAAGGTTGGGGGAGGCCTTTGTTCAGCAGTGGACTTGTAATGGCTGATGATGATTAATATATATATATATATATATATATATATATATATATATATATATATATATATATATATATATATATATATATATATATATATATATATATATATATATATATATATATATATATATATATATATATATATATATATATATATATATATATATATATATATATATATATAAATTATATACAAGAGCTGTCAACATTCGAATTTAGTTACCTTATGGGGTAGCCTCTCATACCGAATGAGTCGTAATGCCAATTAATTCCTCTGCTGTGATAACTGTTTTCTTAACCTTACTCCTGGCATATGAGTTTCATTGGCTTAAAGGGGGATTCATCGAAGTGAAGGGGTTCATTCTGTTATGATTATAGATTTAACTGTGATTTCCATTGCTAACCACCTCACTGTGATGCGTCTCCTGAGCTAGGTAAAGTCCTCTCAATTTCGCATGAGGAAAGAACAAAAGAAAAAGAAAAAAAAAAGAAAGAGAGAGAGAGAGAGAGATTTTTGTAATGAAGTTCTTTCTATCTTCTACATTACCAAAGTTCTTTTTTATGACCCTTATGCAGTAGCTAGAGATTAATCCTGAACCTTACGTAAAATCTCTTGGAAGGATCAAAAGCCTAACAGAAAGTCATCTTATTTTAAGACTTAGATGAAAATATATGCAGTTGTTGAAGTGACTTGTAGTTGTGCCTGTAGTAGACACGTAAGGACTGTGGTGGCTGTGATAATTAGGACTGTAGTAGTTATGATTGTGGTGATCACGACTGGGTAATGGTGAGTGTGCTTGTTTTGCTTGTGAGAGTTGTGGTATTCATAAGAGGTTGCGGCAGTTGTGTGAGGATTATCGTGGAGGTAGATAGTGATTGTGATAGTTGTGACGGATTATCATGTGAGGACCGGCGGTTGTGGTAGGCGAAGGTGTGGTGGTTATGGTAATTACATAATGATTGTGGTGGTTTTGAAAGCTGTGGTTGTTATGATCGGTGGTTGTGAATTTTGTGGTTGTAGTGGTTATGGTTATTATGTGATGATTATGGTGGTTGTGAAGGCTGTGGTTGTACGGTACTGATTATGTAATTATGTGACGATTATGCCGATTGTAAAAGTTGTGTTTGTGGTGGTTATAATAATTATGTTATGATTATGGTGGCTGTGAAAGCTGTGGTTGTGGATGGCTGGGGTAATGATGAGTGAAAATGACTGAGGTAAGTGTTCGATGCACATTGTTGTGATTGAAAGGGCGACTGGCTGCATTAACGGTTAAATGAGTGATTGTCTGTTTCATGCAGGACGAATGGTGGGCAGTGTTTGAAACGTAGTGAGCATACTACCTTGCCAAAAATCTTTCTAACAACTTTACCTCATCATCCTTCCCTCCTCTTTTCTACTCTGATGGTTCTGTAGCTATTTCTTCTACTGATAAAGCAGATCTCTTCGCACAGACTTTCTCCTCCAATTCCACCTTAGACGATTCCGGTGCTGTTCCTCCATCACTTCCCCCCTCTGACTTCCTCATGGCTGACATTAAAATGTCTTCAGTTGATGTATTTTCTGCCATTACTGGCCTCAGTACTAACAAAGCATATGGGCCTGATGGGGTCCCTCCTGTTGTTCTCAAAAACTGTGCTTCTGTGCTTACACCCTGCCTAGGCAAACTATTTCGCCTTTGTCTGTCAACTTGTACCTTTCCTTCTTGCTGGAAGTTTGCTCTCATTCAGCCAGTCCCAAAGAAGGGTGACCACTCCCAACCCTCCAACTATCGTCCAATTGCTTTAACGTCCTGTATTTCAAAAGTTTTCGAGTCAATTCTTAATAAAAAATTTTAAGGCATCTTTCCTATCACAACCTTCTTTCCGATCGTCAGTATGGGTTCCGTCAGGGACGCTCCACTGGCGATCTTCTCACCTACCTTTCAGATTCCTGGTCATCCTCCTTTCGGGACTTTGGCGAAAGCTTTGCCATTGCACTTGACATCTCAAAGGCTTTCGATCGAGTCTGGCATAAATCTTTAATTTCCAAACTGCCCTCCTACGGTTTCTATCCTTCTATCTGTACCTTCATCGCTAGCTTCCTTTCTGGTCGTTCTATAGCTGCTGTCGTTAGACAGCCATCGTGTCTTCTCCTAGATCTATCAACAGTGGTGTTCCTCAGGGCTCTGTCCTATCACCAACTCTCTTCCTTTTATTCATCAATGATCTTCTAAGCTGTACATCTAACCCTATCCACTCATACGCTGATGACTCCACCCTTCCACCTTTCCATTCGGTTCCCACAACGCCCATCTCAACAGTTACTTCAAGAAACAAGGGATGAGGCTATGGGCACACCTAATGTCTGACTTGGCTCATATCTCTGACTGGGGTAAAAAATAATATGGTTGTCTTTAATGCTTCTAAGACTCCAAGTTCTTACACCTATCAACCCGACAAAATCTTCCCACAGGTATACCCACTAATGTTTAATAAGACTTAGATGAAAATATATGCAGTTGTTGAAGTGACTTGTAGTTGTGCCTGTAGTAGACACGTAAGGACTGTGGTGGCTGTGATAATTAGGACTGTAGTAGTTATGATTGTGGTGATCACGACTGGGTAATGGTGAGTGTGCTTGTTTTGCTTGTGAGAGTTGTGGTATTCATAAGAGGCTGCGGCAGTTGTGTGAGGATTATCGTGTGAGGTAGATAGTGATTGTGATAGTTGTGACGGATTATCATGTGAGTGGACCGGCGGTTGTGGTAGGCGAAGGTGTGGTGGTTATGGTAATTACATAATGATTGTGGTGGTTTTGAAAGCTGTGGTTGTTGGTGATCGGTGGTTGTGAATTTTGCCGCACTGGTTGTAGTGGTTATGGTTATTATGTGATGATTATGGTGGTCCTGTGAAGGCTGTGGTTGCATGGTACTGATTATGTAATTATGTGACGATTATGCCGATTGTAAAAGTTGTGTTTGTGGTGGTTATAACTAATTATGCAAGAGTTATGATTACTCCCAGGTGGCTGTGAAAGCTGTGGTTGTGGATGGCTGGGGTAATGATGAGTGAAAATGACTGAGGTAAGTGTTCGATGCACATTGTTGTGATTGAAAGGGCGACTGGCTGCATTAACGGTTAAATGAGTGATTGTCTGTTTGATGCAGGACGAATGGTGGGCAGTGGTTGAAACGTAGTGAGCATATTACGGGTTAGGGAAATAACTGAGTGTTGTAGCTAACAGCAAAACATTTTGCTCGGGTGAGAAAAATCAAGCAGCCCGATGATTTCAAGCTATCACCTCTAATTGTTTTGCTTTAACGGATACATCCACGGCACTAAATTAAGACAATATCATCTGATTTTCTTAATTTGAGAGATATTGGAAGAGTGAACTACGTAAAAAAGGTAACTGGCTGCAGTAGAACGTGGCTGAATGGAAATAAATGGTTGGTATTGCTTGTAAATTACTGAACTGGTCGGCAGAGGTTTATTATGGCTGAATGGGTTTTTGGAAGTGGCTGAAGGTGGCTGCATGAATGGTTAGAAGTGACTTAATTTAACTAAATAAATAGTTGGAAGTGGTTGAATACAGCTGAATGGGTGGGTAAGAAAATTACTGAGATATATTGTGATTCAGAAGTGAGATAGAGAGAGAGAGAAAGAAAGAGAGAGAGAGAGAGAGAGATAGATAGATAGATAGATAGATAGAGAGAGAGAGAGAGAATGAAGAAGCTAGTGCCAGGCAACTACAGCCATTTGGCACAAAGGCAGAAAACATGTTAGATCAGTTCTGGCAGGTGTAATAAAGGGAAAAACATCAGACAGAGAGGAGTATACGTGTACGCAATAGAAGACATAAGACGGGTACTAGAGAAGTGGCTTGATTCACTAAGTTGATCAGACAGTGAGGGCGAGCCGCCTAAATCATTAAGAAAAAGGAAAGCACGACGACGTTCAATCGAATATTCGGGACAGTCTGTTAGATGTGCTACTGTAAGTCGCATCTGACAAAATGTGGAAAGAGGAGGTTCCTCACCGGATATCAAAAAACCGTGTGTAACAGGGGCATGTCCCAGATGAAAGCGTGCTAATGCAGTCTCCCACCTTCTGTTAGGATGAGATGAAAAGGATCATGGAGAAACGGTAGGCTTAAGAGAATGCAGCTTATTATCAGTGATATTAGATCATTCCACTTGCCAACGATGCCTATGGAAACTGGAGATCGCCGGAAAAAATCTCTCACCAGGAGACAGTTGGAGGATATCGTACAGGACGCTGCCGACCAGGCTTGAGAATCTACCTGCCCTTTTCCAGCAATACCAACACTTGGGACCCAGCAAATGCTAAGAATTTTCGTTTTTGTGGCTATCCTGTACAACCACTCCTGGATTTCAAGGACCAACTGGTTGGCTGCGGGGATGGACTTTAGGGAGGAAAGGGCACTAAAGAAGTCTGTGAAAATAACAAGATGAAATCAGAGAAGAAAAAATATAGTAAATGGCAATCAAAAGAGCATACAATTCTGCGGTGAAGACAGGCTGCATCAAGGAGACGTCAGTGCCATGAACTGTCGGAAAAAAAAACAGCAAAACAAAGTGCCATCAGAAGATCTGGAACCATCTGTATACATGGGTGTGACCGACGAATGGCAAGACAGATGACTAAAGAAGTGGGATCGAAGAATGTACGGAGAGGTGTAGGACTTAGTGGCAGGAAAAACAGATGAACAGATATTAGGGGGTGGAATGAGCCACGGAGGGAACTTGCAAGGTCAGGTTGGAAGTACCTGAAGAGATGGAGGAGACAATGAGTGGGACAAACTAAATACCCTAATAGAAAAAGTACTGCTAACAGACAGGGGTTAAGGATGGAGATGATGGATTGGATGTAGGAAGGAATCCAGGTGAGGAATGTTGATGAAGCTTACATTAATATCGAAGAGTCAGTTCATAATGACGATGTGACAAAGAGGGCAATCCAGATTTGGTATACAGGGTCTGAACTGGAGTGGAACGGAATGCCCCTAAAGCAAGACGAAGCTCTTCGTGATGAACAGCATCCAACCTGCGAAGAATAGCAGGGGACGCAGAGGCATAAACTTTACAACCAAAACCAAGAACACAGAGAACCAGAGTAACATGTAAACGTAGGAGAAGAGGGCAATCAGAGCCCCAGGTGAGATGATTTTAACCCTCCCCCGTCCCGTCGACGTATGGGTACGTTGCAACAGTTCTGCATTTGCTGTCCCGGCGACGTACTGGCACGTCGTGCAATTGCAAGGTCCCTAATTTGCACAATTTTCAATTTTTGCGCGTGATCTTTCATACATATACACGGGACACCTTCGTCTATTCCTCAACAAGATTCCAAGCAGGGACAATGCCTTACACGCATAATCTCCCCCCTCCCATCCTCACGCCATTGTCTCGGTAATTCACCTGTTACAGTGACCTGGCCAGTAAAGATATTCAGGGCCAGAGTGATTCCCCAGTCGATGACAATGTGGAGGACAAAGTTTACATAGCATTAGAAGAAGTAACAGTCAGAAATAATGATCAGGTAATATGGCAAAAAAAGGTCAGGTATGGTGATTAGTTAGTGAGTGAAACAATGCTTAAAATACCTATATTACTGCTTGAAAAGCAATATACTCTCATACTACATATAAATTCGTACCAAGTAAATAAATAAATACCGTTTATGAGTTGTGTGAAATAGTTACCCTCCCACAGAACTCGTTTTCTTTGATGCCAGCATGTTAGAAAACCCAGTCAGGTAAGGAGGAACTCCTACCTGGATCGAGTATTTTAAACCTCAGGTGAGCGATTTCTCTATGAATTTTCGATGTTTCTCACCAAAAGCGGAGGTTTTAGCCAAAATTTTTTTTTTCTAAAATACCTCTGGATTGGGGGATATCGGAGGTGCGGAAAACCTCCAGACGTGATGGGTTAACGTCCGTAGAAGCTGCAGTCTCTGAATAGCAGACGTCTTTAATATAGGAATATGTGAAGACCAAGTCAACCGTGAGTCAAAAGACAAACTCAAAAATGTAATAATACCATGATAGGTAACAGGGGTGTCATAAAGCTAAAGAGGCGGCTGTGGAATATTTTTCCGTCTTGAAAACATCATGGCACGAGATTTAGATGGCGAGAAATGAAACCCATGAGAAGATGCCCAAGTGGACAAATCTGTTATCACTGACTGGATATGATACCGAAGACGAGAAGCTTCAGCATCCGCTAGATAAACTGCAAAGTCATCAACATACAAGGAAGTAAGAGAGACAATTCTGTTGATTGCGACGAGGGAGAGAGTCATGCTCAGAACACACCCCTTGTGGAACACCCTCCACCCGTGGAAGGGAGTCCGATAAACTACTATAAACATGGATCTGAAAAGTTTGATCTCTCAAAAAATTACCCAGAAAGACACCCAAATTACCATTTATCCAAAAACTGACTAGAATATGAAGAATGTTGTCAAGTTAAAAAAATACTGCAAGAATTGACTGCTTGTGATGAAAAGCCTGATGAATATAAGACTCCAGTTTCATCAAGAGATCCAGAGTATTGCACCCCCAACAAATATCATATTAGAAAGCAGGTAGAAGTCTCTGAGATTTTAAATACCACACCAGACAAGCATTAACCATACGTTCCAGGAACTTACCAAAGCAGCTGACAGGTGCAATTGGTCTATAATCTTGGAGAGAATGATCAAGCCAGCATGGCTTTAAAAAGGGGAGCAAATATGACTTCCTCCAATCAGTAGGGAACACTCCATCTGACCAGATCCGGTTATAAAGTTATAAGAGAAAGAACAGTGCCAGTCGAGGAAAGTGCTTGATCATTTGGTAATGAACACCATTAGGGCCCTCACTAGTGTTACCACAATTTTGGATCCCAAACTAAGGCTCAGAAATTTGACTCAGCACATGCCAAATTGAAATTCACATGGAGCATGTTTAGCCTCTTGTTTACATTGGTCGAACTCCCGGGAGAGATAGGATCCTTTGCTAATCTCACTAAAATGGCCTCCAAGAATATCAGCTACCCTAGGAGGATCTGCAACAAACGTACCAAGGATATAAAGTACTGGGGACGGCAAAGGAAAGTATTTGGCCAAAATTCTGCAAATAAGATTCCACAGGACATGAATTCGTGTTGAAGATGTAACTGAGGACACATGAGATGACCAACTAGACTTTCTGGCAGTTCTAACTATCCTGCACAACACGGCACTGGGCCTTTTAAATGCAAAGAAAGCTGATTGAGGTCCTCCATCAAGCCCGTTTGACCCAAAGGGATCTAGCACAATCACTGGACCACCATGGAATGCATTTTGATGCAAAGAAGTGAGTTGTCTGGGGGATGAACTCCACTGAGGTGGCCAACGCTATGTCTGTAAATTAAGAAACCATACCATCAACTTTAGAATAGGTAGAAGGTTCTAGAAGGGGATGCTGAATGTGACAATGATGAGCTGAATGACAGACTAACAAAAGTGCTAAGAGAATCAGCCTAGGTATTAGGAAAACCTAGTACAACCAAAGCCAAGCTGTATTCAGAAAAGACACTCGATCTTATGAAAAAAAGAAATGAAATGAAAGTAAAAACAAAGAAATTAGCACTGAACATATCCAAGACTCATTATATGCACTTTCATAGAAGGACTAAAGTTGAAACCTTACAACAGTTAATAACTGGAGGTCATAATATAAGCAAACAATTAACCACTAAATTCTTGGGTGTCACCATTGACTATAAATTAAAATGAAAGAAACATATACATAGGGAAAATAGTCAGATTGCCAAAACATGTGGTATATTGTATAAAACACGTGAAATGCTTACCTTCTCTGCACTTTGAAGTGTGTACCACTCAGTATATCCAAATCTTATAATGGTATTGTTGTATGGAGCAGTGCGAGTCAAGTTTGTAAAAATCCCTTGATTGTAATGCAGAAACCGATAGTAAGAGCTATTTCTTATTTTAAATTATATGAATCAGCTAGTAATGCATTTCATGAGCTGAATATTGTAAACATTGATCAATATATAAATATTTTAGCATTCTTTTAACATTTAAGGCTCGAAATGATTTGAACTGCTGTAGCAATATGTTCCAATAAATAAGTCACAATCATGATACAAGAGGCCGTGAAATAAATCTCATTTTTCCAGTAGTTACAATGCTTACCAGCAAACGTCATAATTACTGTGCAGGACCAGTCATTTAGAATTGCCTGCCTTATCACCTTAAAACTAATAATAATCTTAGTTTCTTTAAACAGAGTATTAAACCTAATTATGAGTGGGTGCTTAAACATTAATTAACCCGAGGCATCCCAACGACGTATGGGAACATCGCAAAACGTTTTGTCACAGCTAGACCCGGGAACTGGTACGTCGCGCAATTGCGAGGTTCATAATTTGCACAATTTTCAATTTTCGCGTGTGATTTTTGGTACGTATACACGGGACACCTTCCTCTATTCCTCTACAAGATGGCAGGCAGGGACAATGCCTTACACCGCATGACCTCCCCACCCCTGCATGCCATTGTCTCAGCAATTCACCTGTCACCAGTGACCTGGGCAATAAAGACATTCAGGGCCAGAGTGATTCCCCAATCGATGACAATGTGGAGGACAAAGTTTACGTAGCATTAGAGGAAGAAGCAGTCAGAAAAGATGATCAGGTAATGTCGCCAAAAAAGGTCAGGTAAGTTGATGTGTTAGTGAGAGAAACAATGCTTATATTGCCTATATTACAGTCTGAAAACCAATATACTCTCGTCCTACATATAAATTCGTACCAAATAAATAAATAAATACCGTTTATGAGTGGTGTGGAATAGTTACCCTCTGATAGAACTCGTTTTCTTTGAAGCTAGCCTGATAGAAAACCCATTAAGGTAAGGAGAACAGCTATCTGTATTGAGTTTTTTAAACCTCAGGTGAGCGATTTCCCTATGAATATTCGATGTTTTTCACCAAAGTGGAGGTTTGAGACAAATTTTTTTTTTTCCAAAATTGGTCGGGACTGGGGGGAGTCAGTGGTGGAAAATCGGTCGAGACATGACGGGTTAAGAAATACATTGTATATAAGTTTGTTTCATAAATTGATAATTTTATATTGTCAGAGACAGTTTAATCAAGATATTTTAAAAAGGTGATTAGGTTTGTAAAAAAGCCATTGGCTTAACAAAGCAGACCAGTATAGTTTATTCTATGTATGTACAATAAATGTCTGTTACTCTGGCTAATAAAAAATTGACTTTGATTTGACTTTCAGATGAAATAGAATGAGCACAATCAAATAAGCTTATTAACAAGAGACATAGAGAAGAAAAAAGAAAGAGAAACATGGATCAGATGAAAGACACCATCAAAATAGGAAAAAGCCTGAAACAGGTCTGAAGTAAAATGGCACTAGGAAAGCAACAAATTACATCACTGAAAGGCAAAAACGGTGAAGTCATTAAATGCAGAGATCAGATGGTGAAGAGAGTTGAAGAATTTTACAAAGAACAGTATCCATCAAAGACAGTAGTAAAAATAACTAATTTTTCAGTTGACACAAGTGAAACACCACACGAAGTAAATACTTCTCTTAAAAATATGAAAAGAGGGACGAAGTATATACACCAGACGAAGTAACACCAGACAAAGTAAATACTTCTCTTAAAAATATGAAAAGAAGGAAGGCTCCGGGAGAAGATGGAATAGTAGAAGATTTAGTGTTGGATGCAGGAGTAGAAGTACAAAACAGGCTTGCTCACTTATTTACTCAGCGTATAGAAAAGAAAATTCCTAAAACATGGTGTTATGAAATAGTTATATTGTTTTACATAATGAATCAGCCAAGAAACTATGGAAAATAATAATCCACTGTGCTTAGGTTTTGTTGATTACGAAAAGGCTTCCGACTCACTGGAGCACATATAGCAATTATAAATTCATTATGAGAACAAGGAGTAAATGAGAAGATTATAAAACTACTCGAAAACATATAAAAAGAAGGAACGGCTAGAGTTAAATTACATAAGGACTCGGGAAAAATTAAGATTGAGAAGGGCGTGCGTCAGGGAGATATAGTTTACCAGAATTATTTACAGCATGCCTAGAAAGTATTATCAGAAACCTAGACTGGGAAAACAAAAGAGTGATTATAGATGGAGAAAAGTTAAAACATTTTTGACTTGCAGATGACATTGTCCTAATCTCAGAAACAGCAGAAACATTGCAAGAAATGTTAAATGACCTGAATTGAGAAAGTCTCAATGTAGGGCTAAAGATGAACGAGAGTAAAACTATAGTAATGCTTAATCCACAAACACCAAAAAGCTTCATCAAAATAAGAGAAGAAATGCTTGAAGGAGTGGAGGAGTACTGTTATTTGGGTCAAATACTAAAATTAACGAAAGATCATGATATAACCAATAAGACGCATTACAATTGGATGGAAAGCTTTCGGTAAACATAGAGACATTATGAAATGCATCTGTATGACACGAAACGTATAATTATAACGAATGTATGAAGCCAACTATGACGTATGGTTGAAAGACCTGGAAACTGACAAAATCGATGGAAAATAAATTAATCCGATTTCAGAAAGCAATGGAAAGGTCAATGTTGGGAACATCTTTAGGAGACAGGAAAAGATCAAATTGGGTGAGAGAGCAGACTAAAGTCAAAGATATTACAGAAGTTGTAAAAAAACAGAAATGGAGGTGGGCTGGCCACGTAGCAAGAATAAGGGATAACTGATGGAGCAAGAGGGTGACTGACTGGACATCAGGAGACTGAAAGAGTAGCAGAAAAAGGCCAGACAGGAGGTGGTTAGATGAGATAGAGAAATTTGCCGGGAAAACGTGGCAAAGATTGGCTCAGTCAAGGAATTCGTGGAGAAGGTTGGAGGAGGCCTTTGTTCAGCATTGGACTTGTAATGGCTGATGATGATTTTATATATATATATATATATATATATATATATATATATATATATATATATATATATATTTATATAACATATATATATATATATATATATATATATATATATATATATATATATATATCATATATATATATATACATATATATATATATATATATATATATATATATATATATATATACATATATATATATATATATATATATATATTTATATATATATATATATATATATATATATATATATATATATATATATATACAAATATATATATATATATATATATATATATATATATATATATATATATATATATATATATATATATATATATATATATATATATATATATATATATATATATATATATATATATATATATATATATATATATATATATATATACATATATATTTATATATATATATATATATATATACATATACATATATATATATATATATATATATATATATATATATATATATATATATACATATATATATATATATATATATATATACATATATATATATATATATATATATATATATATATATATACATATATATATATATATATATACATATATATATATATATATATATATATATATATATATATATATATATATATATACATATATATATATATACATATATATATATATATATATATATATATATATATATATATATGTATATATATATATATATATATATATATATATATATATATATATATATATATATATATATATATATATATACAAGAGCTGTCAACATTCGAATTTAGTTACCTTATGGGGTAGCCTCTCATACCGAATGAGTCGTAATACCAACTAATTCCCCTTCGCTGTGATAACTGTTTTCTTAATCTTACTCCTGGCATATGAGTATCATTGGCTTAAAGGGGGATTCATCGAAGTGAAGGGGTTCATTCTGTTATGATTATAGATTTAACTGTGATATCCATTGCTAACCACCTCACTGTGATGCGTCTCCCGAGCTAGGTAAAGTCCTCTCAATTTCGCATGAGGAAAAAAAGAAAAGAAAAAAAAGAAAGAAAGAGAGAGAGAGAGATTTTTGTAATGAAATTCTTTCTATCTTCTACATTACCTAAGGGTTCTTTTTTATGACCCTTTTATGCAGTAGCTAGAGATTAATCCTGAACCTTACGTAAAATCTCTTGGAAGGATCAAGAGCCTAACAGAAAGTCATCTTATTTTAAGACTTAGATGAAAATATATGCAGTTGTTGAAGTGACTTGTAGTTGTGCCTGTAGTAGACACGTAAGGACTGTGGTGGCTGTGATAATTAGGACTGTAGTAGTTATGATTGTGGTGATCACGACTGGGTAATGGTGAGTGTGCTTGTTTTGCTTGTGAGAGTTGTGGTATTCATAAGAGGTTGCGGCAGTTGTGTGAGGATTATCGTGGAGGTAGATAGTGATTGTGATAGCGACGGATTATCATGTGAGGACCGGCGGTTGTGGTAGGTGAAGGTGCGGTGGTTATGATAATTACATAATGATTGTGGTGGTTTTGAAAGCTGTGGTTGTCATGATCGGTGGTTGTGAATTTTGTGGTTGTAGTGGTTATGGTTATTATGTGATGATTATTGTGGTTGTGAAGGCTGTGATTGTACGGTACTATTTATGTAATTATGTGACGATTATGCCGATTGTAAAAGTTGTGTTTGTGGTGGTTATAATAATTATGTAATGGTTATGGTGGCTGTGAAAGCTGTGGTTGTGGATGGCTGGGGTAATGATGAGTGAAATTGACTGAGGTAAGTGTTCGATGCACATTGTTGTGATTGAAAGGGCGACTGGCTGCATTAACGGTTAAATGAGTGATTGTCTGTTTCATGCAGGACGAATGGTGGGCAGTGTTTGAAAAGTAGTGAGCATACTACGGGTTAGGGAAATAACTGAGTGTTGTAGCTAACAGCAAAAAATTTTGCTCGGGTGAGAAAAATCAAGCAGCCCGATGATTACAAGCTATCACCTCTAATTGTTTTGCTTTAACGGATACATCGAAGGCACTAAATTAACACAATATCAATTGATTTTCTTAATTTGAGAGATATTGGAAGAGTGAACTACGTAAAAAAGGTAACTGGCTGTAGTAGAACGTATTGAATGGAAATAAATGGTTGGTATTCCTTGTAAATTACTGAACTGGTCGGCAGTGGTTTATTATGGCTGAATGGGTTGTTGGAAGTGGCTGAAGGTGGCTGCATGAATGGCTAGAAGTGACTTAATTTAACTAAATAAATAGTTGGACTGTGGTTGAATACAGCTGAATGGGTGGGTAAGAAAATTACTGAGATATATTGTGGTTCAGAAGTGAGAGAGAGAGAGAGAGAGAGAGAGAGAGAGAGAGAGGGAGAGAGAGAGAGAGAATGAAGAAGCTAGTGCCAGGCAACTACAGCCATTTGGCACAAAGGCTGAAAACATGTTAGATCAGTTCTGGCAGGTGAAATAAAGGGAAAAAGATCAGACAGAGAGGAGTATACGTGTACGCAATAGAAGACGTAAGACGGGTACTAGAGAAGTGGCTTGATTCACTAAGTTGATCAGACAGTGAGGGCGAGCCGCCTAAATCATTAAGAAAAAGGAAAGCACGACGACCTTCAATCGAATATTCGGGACAGTCTGTTAGATGTGCTACTGTAAGTCGGATCTGACAAAATGTGCAAAGAGGAGGTTCCTCACCGGACATCAAAAAACCGTGTGTAACAGGGGCATGTCCCAGATGCAAGCGTGCTAATGCAGTCTCCCACCTTCTGTTAGGATGAGATGAAAAGGATCATGGAGAAACGGTAGGCTTAAGAGAACGCAGCTTATTATCAGTGATATTAGATCATTCCACTTGCCAACGATGCCTAAGCAAACCGGAGAACGCTGGAAAAAATCTCTCACCGGGAGACAGTTGGAGGATATCGTACAGGACGCAGCCTACCAGGCTAGAGAATCTACCTGCTCTTTTCCAGCAATACCAACACTTCGGACCCAGCAAATGGTAAGAATTTTTGTTTTTGTGGCTATCCTGTACAACCACTCCTGGATTTCAAGGACCAACTGGTTGGCTGCGGGGATGGACTTTAGGGAGGAAAGGGCACTAAAGAAGTCTGTGAAAATAACAAGATGAAATCAGAGAAGAAAAAATATATCAAATGGCAATCAAAAGAGCATACAATCTGCGGTGAAGACACAGGCTGCACCAAGGAGACGTGAGTGCCATGAACTGTCAGAAAAAAAAACAGCAAAACAAAGTGCCTTCAGAAGATCTGGAACCGTCTGTATTCATGGGTGTGACCGACGAATGGCAAGACAGATGACTAAAGAAATGGGATCGAAGAATGTAGGGAGAGGTGTAGGACTTAGTGGCAGGAAAAACAGATAAACAGATATTAGGGGGTGGAATGAGCCACGGAGGGAACTTGCAAGGTTTGGGTTGGAAGTACCTGAAGAGATAGAGGAGACAATGAGTGGGACAACCTAAATAATTCAATAGAAAAAGTACTGCTAACACACAGGGGTTAAGGATGGAGATGATGGATTGGATGTAAGAAGGAATCCAGGTGAGGAATGTTGATGAAGCCTATATTAATATCGAAGGGTCAGTTCATAATGACGATGTGACAAAAGAGGGCAATCCAGATTTGGTATACAGGGTCTGAACTGGAGTGATGTGGAATGCCCCTAAAGCAAGTCGAAGCCTTTTCGTGATGAACAGCATCCAACCTGCGAAGAATAGCAGGGGATGCAGAGGCATAAACTTTACAACCAAAACCAAGAACACAGAGAACCAGAGTAACATGTAAACGTAGGAGAAGAAAAGAATCCGAGCCACAGGTGAGATGATTTTAACCCACCCCCGTCCTGTCGACGTATGGGTATGTTGCTACATATTTGCATTTGCCAGTGTCCCGGCGACGTACCGGTACGTCGTGCAATTGCAAGGTCCCTAATTTGCACAATTTTCAATTTTTGCACGTGATCTTTTGTATGTATACACGGGACACCTTTCCCTATTCCTCAACAAGATGCCAAGCAGGGACAATGCCTTACACCACATAACCTCTCCTCTCCCCTTCCCACGCCATTGTCTCGGCAATTCACCTAGCAGTGACCTGGCCAGTAAAGATATTCAGGGCCAGAGTGATTCCCCAGTCAATGACAATGTGGAGGATAAAGTTTACATAGCATTAGAAGAAGAAACAGTCAGAAATAATGATCAGGTAATGTGGCAAAAAAAGGTCAGGTATGGTGATTAGTTAGTGAGTGAAACAATGGTTATAATGCCTATATTACTGCTTGAAAAGCAATATACTCTCATACTACGTATAAATTCGTACCAAGTAAATAAATAAATACCGTTTATGAGTTGTGTGAAATAGTTGCCCTCCCACAGAACTCGTTTTATTTGATGCCAGCATGTTAGAAAACCCAGTCAGGTACGGAGGAACTCCTCACCTGGATCGAGTATTTTAAACCACAGGTGAGTGATTTCTCTATGAATTTTCGTTGATGTTTCTCACCAAAAGTGGAGGTTTTGGCCAAAAAAAATTTTTTCAAAAATTCCTCTGGATTGGGGGATGTCGGAGGTGCGGAAAACCTCCGGATGTGACGGGTTAAGGTCCGTAGAAGCTGCAGTCTCTGAATAGCAGACGTCAGTGGGGGGAAAATTAGAAAAATTTAGAATATACCCCCGGTAGTGTCGTAAATATTTAACTGGCTAATCACTTGCACTAAACAAGACAAAAATAGGCCTACAACACTACATAATTTGTCCGGATATATATGTCTTACTCCCAGGACTCACCTGGATCGTAATGACGTGTAGGTTGTGTTCCCTACTAAGCAACTAAACGATCTATTTAAGGATCCTCAAATAAAAGCTGGAAACCCTGGTGAAATATTATTCGCCCAGTCTTTCGCCACTAAGGGTCATTTAGTTACTTAGCTTAAGAGTAGCAATGGAGAGGCTTGTAGGTTGTTGCCATATAGTCGGAGTTGTTGAAGATGTTGCTTTTTGCTAGTGCTTGGCGGATTACTGGAGGGTACGGCCTGGACCAAATACGTACTTTTTACGTAAGCATTACTATTTACACTATTTATAAATTAAAGTGAATTGATAATGTTCATTCCCATCTAGGAGGAAGCGCTGTCGTAAATTGGCCAATTAATCAGTCCAGTCTGTCCCAACCGAATTCTCTCTCAATACCACGAGAGTGGTTAGACTGCTTCCAAGCGTGACTAAGGCATGACTGGGACTGCCTCTGACTCGACTCGAGATCATCCAAGACTAAGACTCAATGAATTAGGACTGAGAGCGTGGGCGAGAGCCCGAGCAACTGAGGTCTCGAGACTCGTAATTGACCGAGGCCTAGCCGAGACTAAAACTTAAACCTCTGGAGAGAAGAACAGAGGCGATCCACCAATCAAATAACTAAAAATGCATATGTGCACATTCCATCCATGGCTGGGAAAAAGACTAAATTACGAACCATAGTATAAATATACGTAACTCTATATACTCATCACCCTGGGTTACGTATAATACATTATACTTCCAAAATACGACTGCCCATCACTAACTAAAATAGAAAATGGGAGGAATTATTCCTAAATTTCCGACATCCTGGGGGCCAAGACATCTAAACATCACCCCATTTAATTAACTCCCCCAGGTGAGCTCGGGACCGTTGTGCCAGAAGTGCTCCCCGCTGTATCTATCTGAGCTTCCCGCATCTGTATCCCTACGGCCATGAGTAACATTCCCCGAGTGCTGTATTAAGCGCCTCCGGACGGGAACTCACGGTTGTTTCTAATGGATATAATTTATTGAAAATCCTGAGTACAAGGCCTTGGGCCGTCTTTAGTCTCACAGTACGAACTATCCCTTGCTTATCCGGATAGCATTCAATAATTTTCCCCAATGGCCAACTATTCCCTTGACTTATCAGTGTGAATTAACACTACAATCCCCCTCCTTAATATCAACATCCATTTTATTAGCCGACTTTTGGCGTACATGTCTATTGAGAAGGGATGACAAATATTGAGTTTTCCATGAATCCTGCCATTTGTTAATCAATTTGGATAACTGATGGTACTTAGTGTTCAATTTATCAGCTTCAACGTAAGAGGGATCCAAATCATAGGGTGCCGTAGTTATTGCAGGCAAGGAGTCCAATCGATATCCACAAATAAGATGAGAAGGAGTGAGGGCTTCTGGCTCATCGAGGCTGTTAAGGACATACGTTAAGGGGCAGTTGTTAACACGGCATTCCACTTCCGTAATTATAGTGTGTAAATCATCCATGTTTACTGGTTTTCTGAATAATACTTTTTTAAGACACCCTTTTACTATGCCTATTAGTCTCTCATAGAAACCACCGAACCATGGAGCTCTCGGCGGTATGAATTTCCACTCACATTCTCTGCTGGTGAATTCACCTTGGACTTCCGCACTCTGCAGGACCTGATGTAGAAGTTCGGATCCTAATTTAAAATTAGAATCGTTGTCACTGATAATTAATTTCGGGCAAGATCTTCTCGACACAAATCTCCAAAAAGCATTCAAAAAAGTTTCGGCAGTTAAATCTGTGACCAACTCCAAGTGAACTGCCCTGGTGACAGCGCAAGTAAACAGTACCGCATACACCTTTTGCTCTTGTAGGGTGTCTGGTTTCAAGACTTCCATATAGCCTGTATAATCTAAACCGATTATTTCAAAGGGTCTAGCTTCTTCCACCCGCTCTTTAGGTAAGGGTGATGGTGAAGGATAATGATACGGTCGTCCTCTCTAACCTCTTACATGTATAGCAGGATTTAATTGTAGATTTCACAACTTGTCAGCCTTTAGGGATCCAGAAGTTTTCACGCAATTTGCACACAATGTAATAGAAACACCACCATGCAAAGTGGTTTCATGAGCATATAGGACCAATAATTTCGTCAAATGTTGCTGTCTAGGCAACAACAGTGGAAATTTAGTGTGAAAGGGGAGACCAGCTTGGTCCAGCCTACCACTACATCTGATCAAATCATTGTGCTCAACAAGTTTAAACTCTTAACCAAATCTGGCATCCTTGTTACAAGCTATGGTTTCTGAAAATATTGGTAAACTTCGGGAAAGCTACTCTTCTGTAAGTATAGCAACCAATATTGTTGGGGTTTCATTAGGTTTAGAGTTTTGTTCCCCCTAATCTTTTGCAAAAATTGGAAAACCAAACTGGTGATCTTTATTAACTTCTTCCAACTACCAACTCTTTCCGGATCAAACAAGGGTTCAAGTTCTTTTTCCTGAACTTCTAGGACAGTCAGCGCATTAGGCTCCATCTTCGTCTTAAATTTCTGTTCTGGCCAAAGATCTTTATTATTCAACCATTCCGGACCATGAAACCAGGAGTCACTATTTATAAATTTATCATAAGTTAGGCCCCTAGTTAACAAATCAGCTGGGTTATCTTTAGTTGTGAGATGGAGATAATAACAGTCAGGATCAGCATCTCTCATATCTTGTACTCGATTTTTGACATACAAGATGTTACTTTTATTGTTCACTAC
>NC_137064.1:15419076-15473257 GCF_032717465.1 Coenobita brevimanus | reverse complement strand
GCAATAGAAGACATAAGACGGGTACTAGAGAAGTGGCTTGATTCACTAAGTTGATCAGACAGTGAGGGCGAGCCGCCTAAATCATTAAGAAAAAGGAAAGCACGACGACGTTCAATCGAATATTCGGGACAGTCTGTTAGATGTGCTACTGTAAGTCGCATCTGACAAAATGTGGAAAGAGGAGGTTCCTCACCGGATATCAAAAAACCGTGTGTAACAGGGGCATGTCCCAGATGAAAGCGTGCTAATGCAGTCTCCCACCTTCTGTTAGGATGAGATGAAAAGGATCATGGAGAAACGGTAGGCTTAAGAGAATGCAGCTTATTATCAGTGATATTAGATCATTCCACTTGCCAACGATGCCTAAGCAAACCGGAGATCGCCGGAAAAAATCTCTCACCAGGAGACAGTTGGAGGATATCGTACAGGACGCTGCCGACCAGGCTTGAGAATCTACCTGCCCTTTTCCAGCAATACCAACACTTGGGACCCAGCAAATGCTAAGAATTTTCGTTTTTGTGGCTATCCTGTACAACCACTCCTGGATTTCAAGGACCAACTGGTTGGCTGCGGGGATGGACTTTAGGGAGGAAAGGGCACTAAAGAAGTCTGTGAAAATAACAAGATGAAATCAGAGAAGAAAAAATATAGTAAATGGCAATCAAAAGAGCATACAATTCTGCGGTGAAGACAGGCTGCATCAAGGAGACGTCAGTGCCATGAACTGTCGGAAAAAAAAAACAGCAAAACAAAGTGCCATCAGAAGATCTGGAACCATCTGTATACATGGGTGTGACCGACGAATGGCAAGACAGATGACTAAAGAAGTGGGATCGAAGAATGTACGGAGAGGTGTAGGACTTAGTGGCAGGAAAAACAGATGAACAGATATTAGGGGGTGGAATGAGCCACGGAGGGAACTTGCAAGGTCAGGTTGGAAGTACCTGAAGAGATGGAGGAGACAATGAGTGGGACAAACTAAATACCCTAATAGAAAAAGTACTGCTAACAGACAGGGGTTAAGGATGGAGATGATGGATTGGATGTAGGAAGGAATCCAGGTGAGGAATGTTGATGAAGCCTACATTAATATCGAAGAGTCAGTTCATAATGACGATGTAACAAAGAGGGCAATCCAGATTTGGTATACAGGGTCTGAACTGGAGTGGAACGGAATGCCCCTAAAGCAAGACGAAGCTCTTCGTGATGAACAGCATCCAACCTGCGAAGAATAGCAGGGGACGCAGAGGCATAAACTTTACAACCAAAACCAAGAACACAGAGAACCAGAGTAACATGTAAACGTAGGAGAAGAGGGCAATCAGAGCCCCAGGTGAGATGATTTTAACCCTCCCCCGTCCCGTCGACGTATGGGTACGTTGCAACATTTTGCATTTGCCAGTCCCGGCGACGTACTGGCACGTCGTGCAATTGCAAGGTCCCTAATTTGCACAATTTTCAATTTTTGCGCGTGATCTTTCATACATATACACGGGACACCTTCGTCTATTCCTCAACAAGATGCCAAGCAGGGACAATGCCTTACACGCATAACCTCCCCCCTCCCCTCCTCACGCCATTGTCTCGGTAATTCACCTGTTACAGTGACCTGGCCAGTAAAGATATTCAGGGCCAGAGTGATTCCCCAGTCGATGACAATGTGGAGGACAAAGTTTACATAGCATTAGAAGAAGTAACAGTCAGAAATAATGATCAGGTAATGTGGCAAAAAAAGGTCAGGTATGGTGATTAGTTAGTGAGTGAAACAATGCTTATAATGCCTATATTACTGCTTGAAAAGCAATATACTCTCATACTACATATAAATTCGTACCAAGTAAATAAATAAATACCGTTTATGAGTTGTGTGAAATAGTTACCCTCCCACAGAACTCGTTTTCTTTGATGCCAGCATGTTAGAAAACCCAGTCAGGTAAGGAGGAACTCCTACCTGGATCGAGTATTTTAAATCTAAGGTGAGTGATTTCTCTCTGAATTTTCGATGTTTCTCACCAAAAGCGGAGGTTTTAGCCAAAATTTTTTTTTTTTTCAAAAATACCTCTGGATTGGGGGATGTCGGAGGTGCGGAAAACCTCCGGACGTGATGGGTTAAGGTCCGTAGAAGCTGCAGTCTCTGAATAGCAGACGTCTTTAAGATAGGAATATGTGAAGACCAAGTCAACCGTGAGTCAAAAGACAAACTCAAAAATGTAATAATACCATGATAGGTAAAAGGGGTGTCATAAAGCTAAAGAGGTGGCTGTGGAATAGTTTGCCGTCTTGAAAACATCATGGCACGAGATTTAGATGGCGAGAAATGAAACCCATGAGAAGATGCCCAAGTGGACAAATCTGTTATCACTGACTGCATATGATACCGAAGACGAGAAGCTTCAGCATCCGCTAGATAAAGTGCAAAGTCATCAACATACAAGGAAGTATTAATCCCCAAATGGAGAAGAGACAATTCTGTTGATTGCGACGAGGGAGAGAGTCATGCTCAGAACACACCCCTTGTGGAACACCCTTTACCCGTGGAAGGGAGTCCGATAAACTACTATAAACATGGATCTGAAAAGTTTGATCTCTCAAAAAATTACCCAGAAAGACACCCAAATTACCATTTATCCAAAAACTGACTAGAATATGAAGAATGTTGTCAACTTAAAAAAATACTGCAAGAATTGACTGCTTGTGATGAAAAGCCTGATGAATATAAGACTCCAGTTTCATCAAGGGATGCAGAGTATTGCACCCCCTGCAAATATCATATTAGAAAGCAGGTAGAAGTCTCTGAGATTTTAAATACCACACCAGACAAGCATTAACCATACGTTCCAGGAACTTACCAAAGCAGCTGACAGGTGCAATTGGTCTATAATCTTGGAGAGAATGATCAAGCCAGCATGGCTTTAAAAAGGGGAGCAAATATGACTTCCTCCAATCAGTAGGGAACACTCCATCTGACCAGATCCGGTTATAAAGTTATAAGAGAAAGAACAGTGCCAGTCAAGGAAAGTGCTTGATCATTTGGTAATGAACACCATTAGGGCCCTCACAAGTGTTACCACAATTTTGGATCCCAAACTAAGGCTCAGAAATTTGACTCAGCACATGCCAAATTGAAATTCACATGGAGCATGTTTAGCCTCTTGTTTACATTGGTCGAACTCCCGGGAGAGATAGGATCCTTTGCTAATCTCACTAAAATGGCCTCCAAGAATATCAGCTACCCTAGGAGGATCTGCAACAAACGTACCAAGGATATAAAGTACTGGGGACGGCAAAGGAAAGTATTTGGCCAAAATTCTGCAAATAAGATTCCACAGGACATGGATTCGTGTTGAAGATGTAACTGAGGACACATGAGATGACCAACTAGACTTTCTGGCAGTTCTAACTGTCCTGCACAACACGGCACTGGGCCTTTTAAATGCAAAGAAAGCTGATTGAGGTCCTCCATCAAGCCCGTTTGACCCAAAGGGATCTAGCACAATCACTGGACCACCATGGAATGCATTTGGATGCAAAGGAGTGAGTTGTCTGGGGGATGAACTCCACTGAGTTGGCCAACGCTATGTCTGTAAAATAAGAAACCATACCATCAACTTTAGAATAGGTAGAAGGTTCTAGAAGGGGATGCTGAATGTGACAATGATGAGCTGAATGACAGACTAACAAAAGTGCTAAGAGAATCAGCCTAGGTATTAGGAAAACCTAGTACAACCAAAGCCAAGCTGTATTCAGAAAAGACACTCGATCTTATGAAAAAAAGAAATGAAATGAAAGTAAAAACAAAGAAATTAGCACTGAACATATCCAAGACTCATTATATGCACTTTCATAGAAGGACTAAAGTTGAAACCTTACAACAGTTATAACTGGAGGTCATAATATAAGCAAACAATTAACCACTAAATTCTTGGGTGTCACCATTGACTATAAATTAAAATGAAAGAAACATATACTGAGGGAAAACAGATTGCCAAAACATGTGGTATATTGTATAAAACACGTGAAATGGTTTACCTTCTCTGCACTTTGAAGTGTGTACCACTCAGTATATCCAAATCTTATAATGGTATTGTTGTATCGAGCGGTGCGAGTCAAGTTTGTAAAAATCCCTTGATTGTAATGCAGAAACCGATAGTAAGAGCTATTTCTTATTTTAAATTATATGAATCAGCTAGTAATGCATTTCATGAGCTGAATATTGTAAACATTGATCAATATATAAATATTTTAGCATTCTTTTAACATTTAAGGCTCGAAATGATTTGAACTGCTGTAGCAATATGTTCCAATAAATAAGTCACAATCATGATACAAGAGGCCGTGAAATAAATCTCATTTTTCCAGTAGTTACAATGCTTACCAGCAAACGTCATAATTACTGTGCAGGACCAGTCATTTAGAATTGCCTGCCTTATCACCTTAAAACTAATAATAATCTTAGTTTCTTTAAACAGAGTATTAAACCTAATTATGAGTGGGTGCTTAAACATTAATTAACCCGAGGCATCCCAACGACGTATGGGAACATCGCAAAACGTTTTGTCACAGCTAGACCCGTGAACTGGTACATCGCGCAATTGCGAGGTTCATAATTTGCACAATTTTCAATTTTCGCGTGTGATTTTTGGTACGTATACACGGGACACCTTCCTCTATTCCTCTACAAGACGGCAGGCAGGGACAATGCCTTACACCGCATGACCTCCCCCCCCCTGCATGCCATTGTCTCAGCAATTCACCTGTCACCAGTGACCTGGCCAATAAAGACATTCAGGGCCAGAGTGATTCCCCAATCGATGACAATGTGGAGGACAAAGTTTACGTAGCATCAGAGGAAGAAGCAGTCAGAAATGATGATCAGGTAATGTCGCCAAAAAAGGTCAGGTAAGTTGATGTCTTAGTAAGAGAAACAATGCTTATATTGCCTATATTACAGTCTGAAAACCAATATACTCTCGTCCTACATATAAATTCGTACCAAATAAATAAATAAATACCGTTTATGAGTGGTGTGGAATAGTTACCCTCTGATAGAACTCGTTTTCTTTGAAGCTAGCCTGATAGAAAACCCATTAAGGTAAGGAGAACAGCTATCTGTATCGAGTTTTTTAAACCTCAGGTGAGCGATTTCCCTATGAATATTCGATGTTTTTCACCAAAAGTGGAGGTTTGAGCCAAAAATTTTTTTTCCAAAATTGGTCGGGACTGGGGGGAGTCAGTGGTGGAAAATCGGTCGAGACATGACGGGTTAAGAAATACATTGTATATAAGTTTGTTTCATAAATTGATAATTTTATATTGTCAGAGACAGTTTAATCAAGATATTTTAAAAAGCTGATTAGGTTTGTAAAAAAGCCATTGGCTTAACAAACCAGACCAGTATAGTTTATTCTATGTATGTACAATAAATGTCTGTTACTCTGGCTAATAAAAAATTGACTTTGATTTGACTTTCAGATGAAATAGAATGAGCACAATCAAATAAGCTTATTAACAAGAGACAAAGAGAAGAAAAAAGAAAGAGAAACATGGATCAGATCAAAGACACCATCAAAATAGGAAAAAGTCTGAAACAGGTCTGAAGTAAAATGGCACTAGGAAAGCAACAAATTACATCACTGAAAGGCAAAAACGGTGAAGTCATTAAATGCAGAGATCAGATGGTGAAGAGAGTTGAAGAATTTTACAAAGAACAGTATCCATCAAAGACAGTAGTAAAAATAACTAATTTTTCAGTTGACACAAGTGAAACACCACACGAAGTAAATACTTCTCTTAAAAATATGAAAAGAGGGACGAAGTATATACACCAGACGAAGTAACACCAGACAAAGTAAATACTTCTCTTAAAAATATGAAAAGAAGGAAGGCTCCGGGAGAAGATGGAATAGTAGCAGATTTAGTGTTGGATGCAGGAGTAGAAGTACAAAACAGGCTTGCTCACTTATTTACTCAGCGTATAGAAAAGAAAATTCCTAAAACATGGTGTTATGAAATAGTTATATTGTTTTACATAATGAATCAGCCAAGAAACTATGGAAAATAATAATCCACTGTGCTTAGGTTTTGTTGATTACGAAAAGGCTTCCGACTCACTGGAGCACATAGCAATTATAAATTCATTGCGAGAACAAGGAGTAAATGAGAAGATTATAAAACTACTCGAAAACATATAAAAAGAAGGAACGGCTAGAGTTAAATTACATAAGGACTCGGGAAAAATTAAGATTGAGAAGGGCGTGCGTCAGGGAGATATAGTTTACCAGAATTATTTACAGCATGCCTAGAAAGTATTATCAGAAACCTAGACTGGGAAAACAAAAGAGTGATTATAGATGGAGAAAAGTTAAAACATTTTTGACTTGCAGATGACATTGTCCTAATCTCAGAAACAGCAGAAACATTGCAAGAAATGTTAAATGACCTGAATTGAGAAAGTCTCAAAGTAGGGCTAAAGATGAACGAGAGTAAAACTATAGTAATGCTTAATCCACAAACACCAAAAAGCTTCATCAAAATAAGAGAAGAAATGCTTGAAGGAGTGGAGGAGTACTGTTATTTGGGTCAAATACTAAAATTAACGAAAGATCATGATAGCAAACTAATAAGACGCATTACAATTGGATGGAAAGCTTTCGGTAAACATAGAGACATTATGAAATGCATCTGTATGACACGAAAAATATATAACGAATGTATGAAGCCAACTATGACGTATGGTTGAAAGACCTGGAAACTGACAAAATCGATGGAAAATAAATTAATCCGATTTCAGAAAGCAATGGAAAGGTCAATGTTGGCAACATCTTTAGGAGACAGGAAAAGATCAAATTGGGTGAGAGAGCAGACTAAAGTCAAAGATATTACAGAAGTTGTAAAAAAACAGAAATGGAGGTGGGCTGGCCATGTAGCAAGAATAAGGGATAACTGATGGAGCAAGAGGGTGACTGACTGGACATCAGGAGACTGAAAGAGTAGCAGAAAAAGGCCAGACAGGAGGTGGTTAGATGAGATAGAGAAATTTGCCGGGAAAACGTGGCAAAGATTGGCTCAGTCAAGGAATTCGTGGAGAAGGTTGGAGGAGGCCTTTGTTCAGCAGTGGACTTGTAATGGCTGATGATGATTAATATATATATATATATATATATATATATATATATATATATATATATATATATATATATATATATATATATATATATATATATATATATATATATATATATATATATATATATATATATATATATATATATATATATATATATATATATATATATATATATATATTATGCTGTCAACATTCGAATTTAGTTACCTTATGGGGTAGCCTCTCATACCGAATGAGTCGTAATACCAATTAATTCCTCTGCTGTGATAACTGTTTTCTTAACCTTACTCCTGGCATATGAGTATCATTGGCTTAAAGGGGGATTCATCGAAGTGAAGGGGTTCATTGTTATGATTATAGATTTAACTGTGATTTCCAATGCTAACCACCTCACTGTGATGCGTCTCCTGAGCTAGGTAAAGTCCTCTCAATTTCGCATGAGGGAAAAAAAAAAAGAAAAAGAAAAAAAAAAAAAGAGAGAGAGAGAGATTTTTGTAATGAAGTTCTTTCTATCTTCTATATTACCAAAGGGTTCTTTTTTATGACCCTTATGCAGTAGCTAGAGATTAATCCTGAACCTTACGTAAAATATCTTGGACGGATCAAGAGCCTAACAGAAAGTCATCTTATTTTAAGACTTAGATGAAAATATATGCAGTTGTTGAAGTGACTTGTAGTTGTGCCTGTAGTAGACACGTAAGGACTGTGGTGGCTGTGATAATTAGGACTGTAGTAGTTATGATTGTGGTGATCACGACTGGGTAATGGTGAGTGTGCTTGTTTTGCTTGTGAGAGTTGTGGTATTCATAAGAGGTTGCGGCAGTTGTGTGAGGATTATCGTGGAGGTAGATAGTGATTGTGATAGTTGTGACGGATTATCATGTGAGGACCGGCGGTTGTGGTAGGCGAAGGTGTGGTGGTTATGGTAATTACATAATGATTGTGGTGGTTTTGAAAGCTGTGGTTGTTATGATCGGTGGTTGTGAATTTTGTGGTTGTAGTGGTTATGGTTATTATGTGATGATTATGGTGGTTGTGAAGGCTGTGGTTGTACGGTACTGATTATGTAATTATGTGACGATTATGTCGATTGTAAAAGTTGTGTTTGTGGTGGTTATAATAATTATGTTATGATTATGGTGGCTGTGAAAGCTGTGGTTGTGGATGGCTGGGGTAATGATGAGTGAAAATGACTGAGGTAAGTGTTCGATGCACATTGTTGTGATTGAAAGGGCGACTGGCTGCATTAACGGTTAAATGAGTGATTGTCTGTTTGATGCAGGACGAATGGTGGGCAGTGGTTGAAACGTAGTGAGCATATTACGGGTTAGGGAAATAACTGAGTGTTGTAGCTAACAGCAAAACATTTTGCTCGGGTGAGAAAAATCAAGCAGCCCGATGATTTCAAGCTATCACCTCTAATTGTTTTGCTTTAACGGATACTTCATTCAAGGCACTAAATTTATCAATTGATTATTGGAAGGAGTACTAAAAAAGGTAACTGGCTGTAGTAGAACGTGCCTGAATGGTAATGGTTGGAATTTTGTAAATTACTGAACTGGTCGGCAGTGGTTTATTGTGGAAGTTGTTGGAAGTGGCTGAAGGTGGCTGCATGAATGGTTAGAAGTGACTTAATTTAACTAAATAAATAGTTGGAAGTGGTTGAATACAGCTGAATGGGTGGGTAAGAAAATTAAAAATTGTGAGTGAGAGAGAGAGAGAGAGAGAGAGAGAGAGAGAGAGAGAGGAAGAGAAGCTTTGCCAGAACAGTTTCACAGGCAGAAAACATGTTAACAGGGTATAGATCAGAGAGAGTCGTATAGACGTGACTAGAGGAGTTGATTCACTAGTTGATCAGACAGTGGTGAGCCGCCTAAATCATTAAGAAAAGGAAGCACGACGACGTTCAATCGAGATATTCAAGGAAGATCTCAAAATTCAAAGCAAGGGATGAGGTCAAGTGACATCATACCACAAAAATAAAGGTGCAATGCTTCACCTTCTGTTAGGATGAGATGAAAGGATCATGGAGAAACTTAAGGAACCCAGCTAATGATATTAGATCATTCATCACTTGCCAACGATGCCAAACTGGGAACTGAAAATCATATTCACCGGAGAAATCTGGAGGATATCGTACAAGAGCTCACCAGGCTAGAGAATCTACCTGCTCTCCAGCAATACCAACACTTGGGACAACCCCAAGAAGAACATTTTTGTGGTAAGGCTTCGTACAACCACTCCTGATTTCAACCAACTGTTCTGGATGGATTAAGAAAGGCACTGCGAAGTCTGTGATAACAAGATGGGCGCAGAAGAAATATATTGCAATCAAAAGAGTTAAATAGTGAAGACAGGTCATCTGGAATCTGTGTAGTGCCTATGATAGTCAAAACAGCAAAAATGATCGGAGTGCCATCAAAGATCTGGAAGGAACTGACATGGGGCTGAGGCCTGTGCAAAAAAAAAAAAAAAAAAAATTGTTTTGTTTTAACGGATACATCGAAGGCACTAAATTAACACAATATCAATTGATTTTCTTAATTTGAGAGATATTGGAAGAGTGAACTACGTAAAAAAGGTAACTGGCTGTAGTAGAACGTGGCTGAATGGGAAATAAATGGTTGGTATTCCTTATCAGGTATTCCTTGTAAATTACTGAACTGGTCGGCGGTGGTTTATTATGGCTGAATGGGTTGTTGGAAGTGGCTGAAGGTGGCTGCATGAATGGTTAGAAGTGACTTAATTTAACTAAATAAATAAGTTGGAAGTGGTTGAATACAGCTGAATGGGTGGGTAGAAAATTTTAAGGATATATTGTAGTTCCAGTAGAAGTGAGAGAGAGAGAGAGAGAGAGAGAGAGAGAGAATCAAGAATCTAGTGCCAGGCAACTACAGACATATGTCACAAAGGCTGAAAAAAAGTTAGATCAGTTATGGAAGGTGAAATAAAGTGAAAAAGATAAGACAGATGAGAGGAGTATACGTGTATGCAATAGAAGACGTAAGACGGGTACTAATTTTTAGAAGTGGCTGATTCACTAAGTTGATCAGACAGTGAGAAATGAGCGAATAAATCATTAAGAAAAAAAGCGAGAAAGCACAGTGACGTTCAATCGAATATTAAGGACAGTCTGTTAGATGTGCTGTGATCGGATCGACAAAAATCTGATATGTGCAAGAGAGGAGGTTCCTCACCGGACATCAAAAACCGTGTGTAACAGGGGCATGTCCCAGATGCAAGCGTGCTAATGCAGTCTCCCACCTTCTGTTGGGATGAGATGAAAAGGATCATGGAGAAACGGTAGAGCTTAAGAGAACGCATAACTTATTATCAGTGATAGATCATTCCACTTGCCAACAACAATGCCTAACCAAGCTCCCGGAGAAACGCTGGAAAAAATCTCTCTGGAGGGGAACAGTTGGAGGATATCGTACAGTGACACAGCCGACCAGGCTGAAGAATCTATGCTCTTTTCAGCAATGCCAACACTTCAGGACCCAGCAAATATGGTAAGAATTTTTGTTTTTGTGGCTATCCTTACATACTCCTGGATTTCAAGGATCAACTGGTTGGCTCATGGGATGGAGTTTAGAGAGGAAGGGCACTAAAGAAGTCTGTGAAAATAACAAGATGAAATCAGAGAAGAAAAATATATCCAAATGGCAATCAATCAAATGACATACAATCTCACGGTGAAGACACACAGGCTGCACCACTGGAGGAAACGTAATGTACTGTATGAACTGTCGGAAAAAAAAACAGCAAAACAAGGAGTACCTTCAGAAGATCTGGGTCCATGTCTGTATTCATGAAGTGTGTGACCACGACGAGATAGCCAAGACAGATGACTAAAGAAATGGGATCGAAGAATGTAGGGAGGGAGGGAGGTGTAGGACTTAGTGGCAGGAAAAACAGATGAACAGATATTAGGGGTGGAATGAGCCAACAGGAGGGAACTTGCAAGGTCGGGTTGGAAGTACCTGAAGAGATAGAGGAGACAATGAGTGGGACAAACTAATATACCTCCCTAATGAGAAAAATTACTCTAACTAACACACAGGGGTTAAGGATGGAGATGATGGATTGGATGAAGGGAATCCAGGTGAGGGAATGTTGATGAAGCCTGCATTAATATCGAAGAGGTCGAGTTCATAATGACCGATGTAACAAGAGAGGACAATCCAGATTTTGGTATACAGGGTCTGAACTGGAGTGGAGCAGATGCCCCTAAAGCAAAGGCACGAAGCTCTCGTCGTGATGAACAACATCCCAACCTACGCGAGAATAGGGCATGGGGCAGGCATAAGCACTTTACAAACCAAAACCAAGAACACAGAGAACCAGAGTAACATGTAAACGTAGCCAGGAAGAGGGCAATCAGAGCCCCAGGTGAGATGATTTCTAACCCTCCCCATCCCGTCAAGCCATGTAAGCTGATCTGTTGCAAACATTTGCATTTGCCAGTCCCGGCGACGTACTGGCTTTCAGCGTGCAGTTGCAAGGTCCCTAATTTGCACAATTTTCAATTTTGCGTGATCTTTCATGCCTTATACACGGGCCGGGACACACCTGTCTATTCCTCAACAAGATTATTAGCAGGGACAATGCCTTACACCTGCATAACCTCCCCCCCCCTCCCTCTCCCCCCTCCCCTCTCACGCCATTGTCTCGGTAATTCACCTGTTACAGTGTAGGCCTGGCCAGTAAAGATATTCAGGGCCAGAGTGATTCCCCAGTCGATGACAATGTGGAGGACAACGTTTACATAGCATTAGAAGAAGTAACAGTCAGAAATAATGATCAATTAATGTGGCAAAAAAAGGTCAGGTATGGTGATTAGTTAGTGAGTGAAACAATGCTTATAATACCTATTACTGCTTGAAAAGCAATATACTCTCATACTACATATAAATTCTCGTACCAAGTAAATAAATAAATACCGTTTATGAGTTGTGTCAGAAATAGTTACCCTCCCTACAGAACGTTTTCTTTGATGCCTGTGTTAGAAAACTCCAGTCAGGTAAGGAGTAGAACTCCTACCTGGATCATAGTATTATAAATCTAAGGTCAGGTGATTTCTCTCTGAATTTTCGATGTTTCTCCTGAAAGCGGAGGTTTTTAGTAAATTTTTTTTTCAAAAATACCTCTGGATTGGGGGATGTCGGAGGTGCGGAAAACCTCCGGACGTGATGGGTTAAGGTCCGTAGAAGCTGCAGTCTCTGAATAGCAGACGTCTTTAAGATAGGAATAGTCCAAGTCAACAAATGAGTCAAAAGACAAACTCAAAAATGTACAATAATACTCACTGAGTAGTCAAAAGGGGTGTCATAAAGCTAAAGAGGTGGCTGTGGAATAGTTTGCCGTCTTGAAAACATCATGGCACGAGATTTAGATGGCGAGAAATGAAACCCATGAGAAGATGCCCAAGTGGACAAATCTGTTAGCACTGACTGGATATGATACCGAAGACGAGAAGCTTCAGCATCCGCTAGATAAAGTGCAAAGTCATCAACATACAAGGAAGTATTAATCCCCAAATGGAGAAGAGACAATTCTGTTGATTGCGAGAGAGTCATGCTCAGAAAGTCATCAACAGAACACACTTGTGGAACACCCTTTTTACCCGTGGAAGGAAGGAGTCCGATAAACTACTATAAACATGGATCCCAGAAAAGTTTAGTCTCTCAAATATTACCCAGAATGTAATGAAGACACCCAAATTACCAATTACCATTTATCCAAAAACTGACTAGAATATGAAGAATGTTGATATTCCCATCTAACTTAAAAAATACTGCAGAATTGACTGCTTGTGATGAAAAAGCCCCAGTAGATATAAGACTCCAGTTTCATCAAGGGATGCAGAGTATTACCTAAATATCATCCTTATTAGAAGGCAGGGAAAGGCAGAATTTCGTCTCTGAGATTTAAATACCACACCAGACAAGCATTAACCCAATACGTTCCGGAACTTACCAAAGCAGCTGACAGGTGCAATTGGTCTATAATCTTGGAGATAGAGAATGATCAAGCCAGCATGGCTTTAAAAGAGAACAAATATGACTTCCTCCAATCCAGTAGGAACACTCAGTCTGACCAGATCCGATTTATAAAGTGATTGTTGATAAGCAGTGCTCAGTGTGATCCCGAGGAAAGTGCTTGATCATTGGTAATGAACACCATTAGGGTCTAAGTGTTACCACAATTTTGGATCTAAACTGAGGCTCAGAAATTTGACTCAGCACATACCAAACATTGAAATTCACATGGAGCATGTTTAGCCTCTTGTTTACATTGGTCGAACCCTGGCTCCGGGAGAGATAGGATCCTTTGGTAATCTCCTCTAAAATGGCCTCCAGAATATCAGCTACCCTAGGAGGATCTGCAACAAACTTGTACCAAGGATATAAAGTACTGGGGACGGCACAATAAGGAAGTATGTTGTCAAAATTCTGCAAATAAGATTCCACAGGACATGGATTCGTGTTGAAGATGTAACTGAGGATTCCATGAGATGACCAACTAGACTCTCTGGCAGTTCTATCTGTCCTGCACAACACGGCACTGGGCACTGGGCCTTTAAATGCAAAGAAAGCTGATTGAGGTCCTCCATCAAGCCCGAATTTGACCCAAGGGATCTAGCACAATCACTGGACCACCATGGAATGCATTTGGATGCAAAGGAGTGAGTGAGTTGTCTGGGGGATGAACTCCACTGAGTTGGCCAACGCTATGTCTGTAAAATAAGAAACCATATCTCCATCAACTTTAGAATAGGTAGAAGGTTCTAGAAGGGGATGCTGAATGTATTAATGATGAGCTGAATGACAGTGATGAACAACAAAAGTGCTAAGAGAATCAGCCTAGGTATTAGGAAAACCTAGTACAACCAAAAGCCAAGCTGTATTCTGAAAAACACTCGATCTTATGAAAAAAGAAATGAAATGAAAGTAAAAAAACAAAAGAAATTAGCACTGAACATATCCAAGACTCATTATATGCACTTTCATAGAAGGACTAAAGTTGAAACCTTACAACAGTTATAACTGGAGGTCATAATATAAGCAAACAATTAACCAATTTAAATTCTTAGGTGTCACCATTGACTATAAATTAAAATGAAAGGAAACATATACTGAGGGGAAAACAGAATTGCCAAAACATGTGGTATATTGTATAAAACACGTGAAATGCTTACCTTCTCTGCACTTTGAAGTGTACCACTCAGTATATCCAAATCTTATAATGGTATTGTTGTATCGGCCAGTCGAAAGGAAGTAGTCAAGTTTATAAAAATCAAAATCCCTTTTGATTGTAATGCAGAAACCGATAGTAAGAACTATTTCTTATTTTAAATTATATGAATCAGCTACTGTAGTAATGCATTTCATGAGCTGAATATTGTAAACAGTTGATCAATATATAAATATTTTAGCATTCTTTTAACATTTAAGGCTGAAATGATTTGAACTGCTGTAGCAATATGTTCCAATAAAATAAGTCACAATCATGATACAAGAGGCCGTGAAATAAATCTCATTTTTCAGTAGTTACAATATATGCTTACCAGCAAACGTCATAATTACTGTGCAGGACCAGTCATTTAGAATTGCTCTGCCTTCCTCACTTAAAACTAATAATAATCTTAGTTTCTTTAAACAGAGTATTAAACCTAATTATGAGTGTAGGTGCTTAAACATTAATTAACCGAGGCATCCCAACGACGTATGGGAACATCGCAATAAAACGTTTTGTCACAGCTAGACCCGTGAACTGGTACATCGCAAGTACCAATTGCGAGGTTCATAATTTACACAATTTTCAATTTTCGCGTGTGATTTTTGGTACGTATACACGGGACACCTTCCCTCTATTCCTCTACAAGACGGCAAGCAGACAATGCTCACACCGCATGACCTCCCCCCCCCCGTGCCATTGTCTCAGCAATTCACCTTGTCACATGACCTCCACCATGCCATTGTCTCAGCAATTCTACTGTCCTGGCTGACCACAATAATAAAGACATTCGAGAGGGCCAGAGTGATCCCCAATCGATGACAATGTGGAGGACAAAGTTTTCGTAGCATCAGAGGAAGAACGTCCAAATGATGATCAGGTAATGTCGCCAAAGGGTCAGGTAAGTTGATGTCTTAGGCTCAGAGAAACAATGCTTATATTGCCTATATTACAGTCTGAAAAACCAATATACTCTCGTCCTACATATAAATTCGTACCAAATAAATAAATAAATACCGTTTATGAGTGGTGTGGAATAGTTAATTCACCTCTAACCGTTGATTATTCCCCAGCTCGTTTTCGTTTTCTTTGTTTGAAGCTAGCCTGATAGAATATTCCAATAGCCCATTAAGGTAAGGATTTTATAACAGCTATCTGCTATCTGTATCGAGTTTTTTAAACCTCAGGTGAGCGATTTCCCTATGAATATTCGATGTTTTTCACCAAAAGTGGAGGTTTGAGACAAATTTTTTTTTTTCCAAAATTGGTCGGGACTGGGGGGAGTCAGTGGTGGAAAATTGGTCGAGACATGACGGGTTAAGAAATATATTGTATATAGGTTTGTTTCATAAATTGATAATTTTATATTGTCAGAGACAGTTTAATCAAGATATTTTAAAAAGGTGATTAGGTTTGTAAAAAAGCCATTGGCTTAACAAAGCAGACCAGTATAGTTTATTCTATGTATGTACAATAAATGTCTGTTACTCTGGCTAATAAAAAATTGACTTTGATTTGACTTTCAGATGAAATAGAATGAGCACAATCAAATAAGCTTATTAACAAGAGACATAGAGAAGAAACATGGATCAGATGAAAGACACCATCAAAATAGGAAAAAGCCTGAAACAGGTCTGAAGTAAAATGGCACTAGGAAAGCAACAAATTACATCACTGAAAGGCAAAAACGGTGAAGTCATTAAATGCAGAGATCAGATGGTGAAGAGAGTTGAAGAATTTTACAAAGAACAGTATCCATCAAAGACAGTAGTAAAAATAACTAATTTTCAGATGACACAAGTGAAACACCACACGAAGTAAATACTTCTCTTAAAAATATGAAAAGAGGGACGAAGTATATACACCAGACGAAGTAACACCAGACAAAGTAAATACTTCTCTTAAAAATATGAAAAGAAGGAAGGCTCCGGGAGAAGATGGAATAGTAGAAGATTTAGTGTTGGATGCAGGAGTAGAAGTACAAAACAGGCTTGCTCACTTATTTACTCAGCGTATAGAAAAGAAAATTCCTAAAACATGGTGTTATGAAATAGTTATATTGTTTTACATAATGAATCAGCCAAGAAACTATGGAAAATAATAATCCACTGTGCTTAGGTTTTGTTGATTACGAAAAGGCTTCCGACTCACTGGAGCACATAGCAATTATAAATTCATTGCGAGAACAAGGAGTAAATGAGAAGATTATAAAACTACTCGAAAACATATAAAAAGAAGGAACGGCTAGAGTTAAATTACATAAGGACTCGGGAAAAATTAAGATTGAGAAGGGCGTGCGTCAGGGAGATATAGTTTACCAGAATTATTTACAGCATGCCTAGAAAGTATTATCAGAAACCAAGATTGGGAAAACAAAAGAGTGATTATAGATGGAGAAAAATTAAAACATTTTTGATTTGCAGATCACATTGTTCTAATCTCAGAAACAGCAGAAACATTGCAAGAAATGTTAAATGACCTGAATTGAGAAAGTCTCAAAGTAGGGCTAAAGATGAACGAGAGTAAAACTATAGTAATGCTTAATCCACAAACACCAAAAAGCTTCATCAAAATAAGAGAAGAAATGCTTGAAGTCGAGGAGTACTGTTATTTGGGTCAAATACTAAAATTAACGAAAGATCATGATAGCAAACTAATAACACGCATTACAATTGGATGGAAAGCTTTCGGTAAACATAGAGACATTATGAAATGCATCTGTATGACACGAAACGTATAATTATAACGAATGTATGAAGCCAACTATGACGTATGGTTGAAAGACCTGGAAACTGACAAAATCGATGGAAAATAAATTAATCCGATTTCAGAAAGCAATGGAAAGGTCAATGTTGGGAACATCTTTAGGAGACAGGAAAAGATCAAATTGGGTGAGAGAGCAGACTAAAGTCAAAGATATTACAGAAGTTGTAAAAAAACAGAAATGGAGGTGGGCTGGCCACGTAGCAAGAATAAGGGATAACTGATGGAGCAAGAGGGTGACTGACTGAGACATCAGGAGACTGAAGAGTAGCAGAAAAAGGCCAGACAGGAGGTGGTTGAGATGAGATAGAAATTTGCCGGGAAAACGTGGCAAAGATTGGCTCAGTCAAGGAATTCGTGGAGAAGGTT
This sequence comes from Coenobita brevimanus, assembly GCF_032717465.1. Classification (NCBI taxonomy): domain Eukaryota; kingdom Metazoa; phylum Arthropoda; class Malacostraca; order Decapoda; family Coenobitidae; genus Coenobita; species Coenobita brevimanus. Next base: position 15,455,760 of record NC_137064.1, on the reverse strand, counting down.
GGAGGCCTTTGTTCAGCATTGGACTTGTAATGGCTGATGATTTATATATATATATATATATATATATATATATATATATATATATATATATATATATATATATATATATATATATATATATATATATATATATATATATATATATATATATATATATATATATATATATATATATATATATATATATATATATATATATATATATATATATATATATATATATATATATATATATATATATATATATATATATATATATATATATATATATATATATATATATATATATATATATATATATATATATATATATATATATATACATATATATATATATATATATTTATATATATATATATATATATATATATATATATATATATATATATATATATATATATATATATATATATATATACATATATATATATATATATATATATATATATATATATATATATATATATATATATATATATATATATATATATATATATATATATATATATATATATATATACATACATATATATATATATATATATATATATATATATATATATATACATATATATATATATATATATATATATATATATATATATATATATATATATATATATATATATATATATATATATATATATATATACATATATATATATATATATATATATATATATATATATATATATATATATATATATATATATATATATATATATATATATATATATATATATATATATATATATATATATATATATACAAGAGCTGTCAACATTCGAATTTAGTTACCTTATGGGGTAGCCTCTCATACCGAATGAGTCGTAATACCAACTAATTCCTCTGCTGTGATAACTGTTTTCTTAACCTTACTCCTGGCATATGAGTATCATTGGCTTAAAGGGGGATTCATCGAAGTGAAGGGGTTCATTCTGTTATGATTATAGATTTAACTGTGATATCCATTGCTAACCACCTCACTGTGATGCGTCTCCCGAGCTAGGTAAAGTCCTCTCAATTTCGCATGAGGAAAAAAAGAAAAGAAAAAAAAGAAAGAAAGAGAGAGAGAGAGATTTTTGTAATGAAATTCTTTCTATCTTCTACATTACCTAAGGGTTCTTTTTTATGACCCTTATGCAGTAGCTAGAGATTAATCCTGAACCTTACGTAAAATCTCTTGGAAGGATCAAGAGCCTAACAGAAAGTCATCTTATTTTAAGACTTAGATGAAAATATATGCAGTTGTTCAAGTGACTTGTAGTTGTGCCTGTAGTAGACACGTAAGGACTGTGGTGGCTGTGATAATTAGGACTGTAGTAGTTATGATTGTGGTGATCACGACTGGGTAATGGTGAGTGTGCTTGTTTTGCTTGTGAGAGTTGTGGTATTCATAAGAGGTTGCGGCAGTTGTGTGAGGATTATCGTGGAGGTAGATAGTGATTGTGATAGTTGTGACGGATTATCATGTGAGGACCGGCGGTTGTGGTAGGTGAAGGTGCGGTGGTTATGATAATTACATAATGATTGTGGTGGTTTTGAAAGCTATGGTTGTCATGATCGGTGGTTGTGAATTTTGTGGTTGTAGTGGTTATGGTTATTATGTGATGATTATTGTGGTTGTGAAGGCTGTGATTGTACGGTACTATTTATGTAATTATGTGACGATTATGCCGATTGTAAAAGTTGTGTTTGTGGTGGTTATAATAATTATGTAATGGTTATGGTGGCTGTGAAAGCTGTGGTTGTGGATGGCTGGGGTAATGATGAGTGAAATTGACTGAGGTAAGTGTTCGATGCACATTGTTGTGATTGAAAGGGCGACTGGCTGCATTAACGGTTAAATGACTGATTGTCTGTTTCATGCAGGACGAATGGTGGGCAGTGTTTGAAAAGTAGTGAGCATACTACGGGTTAGGGAAATAACTGAGTGTTGTAGCTAACAGCAAAAAATTTTGCTCGGGTGAGAAAAATCAAGCAGCCCGATGATTACAAGCTATCACCTCTAATTGTTTTGCTTTAACGGATACATCGAAGGCACTAAATTAACACAATATCAATTGATTTTCTTAATTTGAGAGATATTGGAAGAGTGAACTACGTAAAAAAGGTAACTGGCTGTAGTAGAACGTGGCTGAATGGAAATAAATGGTTGGTATTCCTTGTAAATTACTGAACTGGTCGGCAGTGGTTTATTATGGCTGAATGGGTTGTTGGAAGTGGCTGAAGGTGGCTGCATGAATGGCTAGAAGTGACTTAATTTAACTAAATAAATAGTTGGAAGTGGTTGAATACAGCTGAATGGGTGGGTAAGAAAATTACTGAGATATATTGTGGTTCAGAAGTGAGAGAGAGAGAGAGAGAGAGAGAGAGAGAGAGGGAGAGAGAGAGAGAGAATGAAGAAGCTAGTGCCAGGCAACTACAGCCATTTGGCACAAAGGCTGAAAACATGTTAGATCAGTTCTGGCAGGTGAAATAAAGGGAAAAAGATCAGACAGAGAGGAGTATACGTGTACGCAATAGAAGACGTAAGACGGGTACTAGAGAAGTGGCTTGATTCACTAAGTTGATCAGACAGTGAGGGCGAGCCGCCTAAATCATTAAGAAAAAGGAAAGCACGACGACGTTCAATCGAATATTCGGGACAGTCTGTTAGATGTGCTACTGTAAGTCGGATCTGACAAAATGTGCAAAGAGGAGGTTCCTCACCGGACATCAAAAAACCGTGTGTAACAGGGGCATGTCCCAGATGCAAGCGTGCTAATGCAGTCTCCCACCTTCTGTTAGGATGAGATGAAAAGGATCATGGAGAAACGGTAGGCTTAAGAGAACGCAGCTTATTATCAGTGATATTAGATCATTCCACTTGCCAACGATGCCTAAGCAAACCGGAGAACGCTGGAAAAAATCTCTCACCGGGAGACAGTTGGAGGATATCGTACAGGACGCAGCCTACCAGGCTAGAGAATCTACCTGCTCTTTTCCAGCAATACCAACACTTCGGACCCAGCAAATGGTAAGAATTTTTGTTTTTGTGGCTATCCTGTACAACCACTCCTGGATTTCAAGGACCAACTGGTTGGCTGCGGGGATGGACTTTAGGGAGGAAAGGGCACTAAAGAAGTCTGTGAAAATAACAAGATGAAATCAGAGAAGAAAAAATATATCAAATGGCAATCAAAAGAGCATACAATCTGCGGTGAAGACACAGGCTGCACCAAGGAGACGTGAGTGCCATGAACTGTCGGAAAAAAAAACAGCAAAACAAAGTGCCTTCAGAAGATCTGGAACCGTCTGTATTCATGGGTGTGACCGACGAATGGCAAGACAGATGACTAAAGAAATGGGATCGAAGAATGTAGGGAGAGGTGTAGGACTTAGTGGCAGGAAAAACAGATAAACAGATATTAGGGGGTGGAATGAGCCACGGAGGGAACTTGCAAGGTCGGGTTGGAAGTACCTGAAGAGATAGAGGAGACAATGAGTGGGACAAACTAAATACCCTAATAGAAAAAGTACTGCTAACACACAGGGGTTAAGGATGGAGATGATGGATTGGATGTAAGAAGGAATCCAGGTGAGGAATGTTGATGAAGCCTATATTAATATCGAAGGGTCAGTTCATAATGACGATGTGACAAAGAGGGCAATCCAGATTTGGTATACAGGGTCTGAACTGGAGTGGAGCGGAATGCCCCTAAAGCAAGTCGAAGCTCTTCGTGATGAACAGCATCCAACCTGCGAAGAATAGCAGGGGATGCAGAGGCATAAACTTTACAACCAAAACCAAGAACACAGAGAACCAGAGTAACATGTAAACGTAGGAGAAGAGGGCAATCCGAGCCACAGGTGAGATGATTTTAACCCACCCCCGTCCCGTCGACGTATGGGTATGTTGCTACATTTTGCATTTGCCAGTCCCGGCGACGTACCGGTACGTCGTGCAATTGCAAGGTCCCTAATTTGCACAATTTTCAATTTTTGCACGTGATCTTTTGTATGTATACACGGGACACCTTCCTCTATTCCTCAACAAGATGCCAAGCAGGGACAATGCCTTACACCACATAACCTCCCCTCTCCCCTCCTCACGCCATTGTCTCGGCAATTCACCTGTTACAGTGACCTGGCCAGTAAAGATATTCAGGGCCAGAGTGATTCCCCAGTCAATGACAATGTGGAGGACAAAGTTTACATAGCATTAGAAGAAGAAACAGTCAGAAATAATGATCAGGTAATGTGGCAAAAAAAGGTCAGGTATGGTGATTAGTTAGTGAGTGAAACAATGGTTATAATGCCTATATTACTGCTTGAAAAGCAATATACTCTCATACTACGTATAAATTCGTACCAAGTAAATAAATAAATACCGTTTATGAGTTGTGTGAAATAGTTGCCCTCCCACAGAACTCGTTTTATTTGATGCCAGCATGTTAGAAAACCCAGTCAGGTAAGGAGGAACTCCTACCTGGATCGAGTATTTTAAACCACAGGTGAGTGATTTCTCTATGAATTTTCGATGTTTCTCACCAAAAGTGGAGGTTTTGGCCAAAAAAAATTTTTTCAAAAATTCCTCTGGATTGGGGGATGTCGGAGGTGCGGAAAACCTCCGGATGTGACGGGTTAAGGTCCGTAGAAGCTGCAGTCTCTGAATAGCAGACGTCAGTGGGGGGAAAATTAGAAAAATTTAGAATATACCCCCGGTAGTGTCGTAAATATTTAACTGGCTAATCACTTGCACTAAACAAGACAAAAATAGGCCTACAACACTACATAATTTGTCCGGATATATATGTCTTACTCCCAGGACTCACCTGGATCGTAATGACGTGTAGGTTGTGTTCCCTACTAAGCAACTAAACGATCTATTTAAGGATCCTCAAATAAAAGCTGGAAACCCTGGTGAAATATTATTCGCCCAGTCTTTCGCCACTAAGGGTCATTTAGTTACTTAGCTTAAGAGTAGCAATGGAGAGGCTTGTAGGTTGTTGCCATATAGTCGGAGTTGTTGAAGATGTTGCTTTTTGCTAGTGCTTGGCGGATTACTGGAGGTTACGGCCTGGACCAAATACGTACTTTTTACGTAAGCATTACTATTTACACTATTTATAAATTAAAGTGAATTGATAATGTTCATTCCCATCTAGGAGGAAGCGCTGTCGTAAATTAATTAATCAGTCCAGTCTGTCCCAACCGAATTCTCTCTCAATACCACGAGAGTGGTTAGACTGCTTCCAAGCGTGACTAAGGCATGACTGGGACTGCCTCTGACTCGACTCGAGATCATCCAAGACTAAGACTCAATGAATTAGGACTGAGAGCGTGGGCGAGAGCCCGAGCAACTGAGGTCTCGAGACTCGTAATTGACCGAGGCCTAGCCGAGACTAAAACTTAGACCTCTGGAGAGAAGAACAGAGGCGATCCACCAATCAAATAACTAAAAATGCATATGTGCACATTCCATCCATGGCTGGGAAAAAGACTAAATTACGAACCATAGTATAAATATACGTAATCCTATATACTCATCACCCTGGGTTACGTATAATACATTATACTTCCAAAATACGACTGCCCATCACCAACTAAAATAGAAAATGGGAGGAATTATTCCTAAATTTCCGACATCCTGGGGGCCAAGAAATCTAAACATCACCCCATTTAATTAACTCCCCCAGGTGAGCTCGGAACCGTTGTGCGGCTCCCCGCTGTGGTCTATCTGAGCTTCCCGCATCTGTATCCCTACGGCCATGAGTAACATCCCCGAGTGCTGTATTAAGCGCCTCCGGACGGGAACTCACGGCTGTTTCTAATGGATATAATTTATTGAAAATCCTGAGTACAAGGCCTTGGGCCGTCTTTAACTTCACAGTACGAACTATCCCTTGCTTATCCGGATAGCATTCAATAATTTTCCCCAATGGCCAACTATTCCTTGACTTATCAGTGTGAATTAACACTACATCCCCCTCCTTAATATCAACATCCATTTTATTAGCCGACTTTTGGCGTACATGTCTATTGAGAAGGGATGACAAATATTGAGTTTTCCATGAATCCTGCCATTTGTTAATCAATTTGGATAACTGATGGTACTTAGTGTTCAATTTATCAGCTTCAACGTAAGAGGGATCCAAATCATAGGGTGCCGTAGTTATTGCAGGCAAGGAGTCCAATCGATATCCACAAATAAGATGAGAAGGAGTGAGGGCTTCTGGCTCATCGAGGCTGTTAAGGACATACGTTAAGGGGCAGTTGTTAACACGGCATTCCACTTCCGTAATTATAGTGTGTAAATCATCCATGTTTACTGGTTTTCTGAATAATACTTTTTTAAGACACCCTTTTACTATGCCTATTAGTCTCTCATAGAAACCACCGAACCATGGAGCTCTCAGCGGTATGAATTTCCACTCACATTCTCTGCTGGTGAATTCACCTTGGACTTCCGCACTCTGCAGGACCTGATGTAGAAGTTCGGATCCTAATTTAAAATTAGAATCGTTGTCACTGATAATTAATTTCGGGCAAGATCTTCTCGACACAAATCTCCTAAAAGCATTCAAAAAAGTTTCGGCAGTTAAATCTGTGACCAACTCCAAGTGAACTGCCCTGGTGACAGCGCAAGTAAACAGTACCGCATACACCTTTTGCTCTTGTAGGGTGTCTGGTTTCAAGACTTCCATATAGCCTGTATAATCTAAACCGATTATTTCAAAGGGTCTAGCTTCTTCCACCCGCTCTTTAGGTAAGGGTGATGGTGAAGGATAATGATACGGTCGTCCTTCTAACCTCTTACATGTATAGCAGGATTTAATTGTAGATTTCACAACTTGTCAGCCTTTAGGGATCCAGAAGTTTTCACAATTTGCACAATGTATCAGAAACACCACCATGCAAAGTGGTTTCATGAGCATATAGGACCAATAATTTCGTCAAATGTTGCTGTCTAGGCAACAACAGTGGAAATTTAGTGTGAAAGGGGAGACCAGCTTGGTCCAGCCTACCACTACATCTGATCAAATCATTGTGCTCAAATAAGTTTAAACTCTTAACCAAATCTGGCATCCTTGTTACAAGTGGTTTCTGAAAATATTGGTAAACTTCAGGGAAGCTACTCTTCTGTAAGTATAGCAACCAATATTGTTGGGGTTTCATTAGGTTTAGAGTTTTGTTCCCCCTAATCTTTTGCAAAAATTGGAAAACCAAACTGGTGATCTTTATTAACTTCTTCCAACTACCAACTCTTTCCGGATCAAACAAGGGTTCAAGTTCTTTTTCCTGAACTTCTAGGACAGTCAGCGCATTAGGCTCCATCTTCGTCTTAAATTTCTGTTCTGGCCAAAGATCTTTATTATTCAACCATTCCGGACCATGAAACCAGGAGTCACTATTTATAAATTTATCATAAGTTAGGCCTCTAGTTAACAAATCAGCTGGGTTATCTTTAGTTGTGAGATGGAGATAATAACAGTCAGGATCAGCATCTCTCATATCTTGTACTCGATTTTTTGACATACAAGATGTTACTTTTATTGTTCACTACCCATTGAAGGGCTACTTCACTTTCTGACCATATATAGGTTGTATTAATATTTATATTACTTAATGTCTTCACTGATATACACCCCAAAATGGACTGCTACATACATGGCTGTTAGTTCTAACTGAGGTAAAGTTTTACCTTTTAGAGGAGCTACTCTTGCCTTAGAAGATAAAATTATAGGAACATCCTCATAATTACTGATGTAAGCAACTGCTCCATAAGCCTTGGGTGAAGCATCACAAAACAGATGTAAATCATAGGAAGAACCTTCTTTTCCCACCATTCTCGGAAATTTAACACTTGCTAGGTTGTTGCATTCTTTTGAGAGGGTTTCCCAACTCTCCAGCAAGCCTGTAGGTAAAGGGTCATCCCAGCCTAATTTTCTGGTCCATGTTTGTTGAATTAGAATTTTTAAAGGAATAGTTAGGGGAGAAATTAGTCCTAGGGGATCAAAAATTTTACTAATGTTACTTAATAAAGATCTTTTGCTATCAACTGTATCCCACTCTACATTTTTTACATTAAGGACATCAATGTCTGGATCCCACCACAATCCTAATATTTTATTACAGACTTCAGAATCAGAATTTATTTCAGTGGAGTTAGATGTCCACTCCTGCAATGGCATGTTAGCCTCTTGCATAATCTTGTTGGCTATCAGATGAAATTTCTTTAGATCCTCCTCAGTATTTACAGTCCCCTGAAGATTGTCCATATATAGCGAATCTTTAATTTGGTTAGCCACTTCTATATTTTCTATTTGCTGCTCTAAGTGATAATTTAGCGTCATTTGCAACAAGAAGGGTGAGCTAGTGGCTTCAAAAAGGACTGATTTAAATCTGTAAGTTACCAGAGAACTGTTACCATCATGAGGATTACTTGGCCACAAAAATCTGGTGAAATCCCTGTCTTCTTCTTGAAGTCCTATCCGTAATAAAGCTTTGCTGATGTCTGCTGTAAAGGCATATTCATTAGTTCTGAATTTTAGCAGCACATCTAACAGATTTTTGGTTAGAGTTGGACCAGTGTACAAACAATCGTTCAAGCTGTTAGTGTGGGAGCCTAATTTGGCACTACAATCAAATACTATTCGCACAGGTGTAGTCTTACTGTCTCTCATTACTGCCAAATGAGGAATATAATGAGTATTTTGTCCAACCTGTGCCTGCTTAACTTCCTCGATAAACCCCTTTTCTAAATGACTCTTGATTAACTGATCATATTTATCTAGTAAATCTCCTTCACCTTTAAGTCTCTTTAAATTTGAGATTTAGGCGATTAAGAGCTAATTTATAATTTGTGGGCAAACTAGGTCGATTGACTTTCCAAGGAAGTTTTACCCAATATTGGTCATCATAGTACTGAACAGTCTTTTTATAATTTTCAAGCACAAAAGCTTCTTCGTGAGTTACCTGTTCAGGTTTAATGCCAATGCTATCTATTTTCCACAAATTGGAAAAGTCAGGCTCTTCTGAATTTAGTGAGGGCTGCAAGCATATATTCGTTACCATAGCAACCTGAATTGCTTTCCTTGTACTTACAAACTTGTCAGGAATATTGCCATATACAACTAATCCTCCTTGTACTTTTAGGAAATTTATGCCCTTGAATTTAATGAGACCATAAACTAATTTAGGATAGAAATCAGCACCAATAAGGAGATCTATTTTATCTATGTGATCAGTCAAACCAGGATCAGATACTTTAATTTGTTGATCTTTCAAATAGGTCAAACACTTCTCTAGACCATCTGTTCTTATGTTGTTAGGTAAGGTGTCTCTAACCACAGCCTCTAGTCTAGTGTACTTCCTGCCAGCTTTAACAGTAATCTTAACTAGCTGATATTCTCTTCTCTGATCTTCACTATTGAAGCCGGACAGCTGTAAATTAATCGTACCACTAGGCTTTAATTTAAGCTTGTTTACTAGGTCCTGAGAAATGAATGTCCTCTGTGATCCTTGGTCATAAAGAACTTTTGCTTTAATTTGAGATTTATTCTTAATAATATGAACAGCTCCAACCGGTAAAGCAGTTGAGATGGTATGTTGATTTGTTGGAGTGACTGAGCAAATTTGTGAATTAAGTGTATTCAGCTTATCACACAAGACATTGTGATGAAACCCCTTTTTACAAAGGTCACATCTTTTCAAACTGAAGTTACATTGATCAGTCTTGTGCCTACAAGTACATCTACCACACCGTCCTATCTGTTCGAGTCTTTCTACACGAGTAGAACGACCTGAATACGCCTCACATCTCTTGGACAGAGGTGCTCCATCACACAAAATACACTTCAGCTGCTGAGCTGGCTGCTGACTAGCCGATGCAGAGGTTTGTGACTGAGCATTCTTGGGAGATGTGGGTGAAGATACTTGTTCTGAAGTGTGGTAAATCTTAGGAATTGATTTAGGAGATAATTTGACTTTATCAGGCTTCTCTTTAGTTAAAGCACCTTTAGTACTGGAATCTGATTTAGCTTCAGGCCCTTTGGACTCTAAATGATGAATAACTTTTAATAATGAGTCCCTAATTTCCTGTAGCTGGGGATAATCTTCATTTGTTACATGCTGGATTCTCTCCATAGTTTTACTGGGTAACTTTTTCATTACTAGTGGAGAGATAAGCCAACTGGAACTACTTAAATCACACCCAATTTTTTCCAATTTCCTAAGGGTGCATTCTAGATTAGCCCTAAAATCGGCCAAGGAATTACAAGTATGAATAGGAGTTTTAAGGTGTAGCAGTCGCATTGCAAGTTCGTGCTGATTTCTCTTAGGATTATCAAAAGTTGCCTTAAGTAGCTGCACTGCACTGCTATATCCATCACTTTCTATACTGAAACCATCGATGAGTTTCTTCACGTCACCTTTTAACACTCCTCTTAAATAATTTAATTTGTCTACTGGACTAAGATCTTTTCTGGAATCAATACTGGCAACAAATTGATCCCAGAAGGAATTCCAATTAGCCGAAGTGCCATCAAACTCGGGTAGTTCAAGTGTGGGCAGCTTCGACTCAGCCCTTGGACAAGTTAAATGGGTAGACTCACTTTTCAGAGAGGAATTAATTTGAGCTATTAGTAGGCAAATTCTCTCTTCTTCGTTAGTCTTAGCTATAAAAATTTCATTAAATTCATCATCGTCCTTTGTGGCTTCCAATAAAGAATCATAAAGTGTTCCCGTGACAGTCAGCTGGTTCTGTAATTGCTGGCTCCAGGCCTTAAGTTTAGTGTAGTCTTTGTCAGAGGATTGGAATTCATCATTTACTTTACCACTGAGAGTGGTGACATAGGCCTTATGGCCTGCAATCCTCCTTGACAAGGACATATTGAACCAAGTCTGAAAATCAAAATTAATAGAATCACTAAATGTAGCCTACAGCAATGAAACCACTAGAATTAAATTAACTAAATGTACATATAAGAATTCAGCATCAAACAGCAATACTAAGAATGATACATAAATCTGAACAACTAAATTAATAGTACAATTAAATTTAGATTACCAATTAAAGCCTTCTAGTGGTTACTACAAAATTAATCCATATTTAGTTTGTGTTAGCAACACACTGATCATAATGAAATTTAATAGCTCCTCGCACCTTGGCCCAAATTCTACGTCTTCCTTCCCAAGTAGGGTGAATTTGGTCCATGACTCGTACCTCCAGAGGATAGGTGTTACCACCAAGCAAAATAATTTTTCCTTTTAGTTCCTTGGTTATTTTCTTATTAACCGCGTTCATGATCTTATTGTAAACAATGGGATCCACATATCGAGGATGATTATGTGGATATTCCCTCTTTTCTACAGTGCATATCACACATTTAGCACCTGCATCTTCTATAGCCTCATTAATTTGTAGTAGTGTAGCCACCAAGTCCTGCACGTCAGTTGACTCATTAAAATCGTTTCCCCCCAACATGACTATAACCAAATTATAGCCAGGTCTAAGTACTTCTGCAAATTCCTCGTACTCAAAAAACTTGTCTGCTCCGGCACCCCCTACTCTGATCATCTCCATGGTCACCAAGGGCCATGGTGAAGGCACAGACATCAAGGTGTCACAGGTGACCAGAGAGTGGCCTATATAAGCCACCCGATAATAATTTAAATCCAGAGCAGTCGCCATGTTGGAGTGTTACTGATCCGGTTCGAAGGACCACTTTGTGGGGGAAAAATTAGAAAAATTTAGAATATACCCCCGGTAGTGTCGTAAATATTTAACTGGCTAATCACTTGCACTAAACAAGACAAAAATAGGCCTACAACACTACATAATTTGTCCGGATATATATGTCTTACTCCCAGGACTCACCTGGATCGTAATGACGTGTAGGTTGTGTTCCCTACTAAGCAACTAAACGATCTATTTAAGGATCCTCAAATAAAAGCTGGAAACCCTGGTGATATATTATTCGCCCAGTCTTTCGCCACTAAGGGTCATTTAGTTACTTAGCTTAAGAGTAGCAATGGAGAGGCTTGTAGGTTGTTGCCATATGGTCGGAGTTGTTGAAGATGTTGCTTGTTGCTAGTGCTTGGCGGATTACTGGAGGGTACGGCCTGGACCAAATACGTACTTTTTACGTAAGCATTACTATTTACACTATTCATAAATTAAAGTGAATTGATAATGTTCATTCCCATCTAGGAGGAAGCGCTGTCGTAAATTAATTAATCAGTGTAGTCTGTCCCAACCGAATTCTCTCTCAATACCACGAGAGTGGTTAGAATGCTTCCAAGCGTGACTAAGGCATGACTGGGACTGCCTCTGACTCGACTCGAGATCATCTGAGACTAAGACTTAATGAATTAGGACTGAGAGCGTGGGCGAGAGCCCGAGCAACTGAGGTCTCGAGACTCGTAATTGACCGAGGCCTAGCCGAGACTAAAACTTAGACCTCTGGAGAGAAGAACAGAGGCGATCCACCAATCAAATAACTAAAAATGCATATGTGCACATTCCATCCATGGCTGGGAAAAAGACTAAATTATGAACCATAGTATAAATATACGTAATCCTATATACCCATCACCCTGGGTTACGTATAATACATTATACTTCCAAAATACGACTCCCCATCACCAACTAAAATAGAAAAAGGGAGGAATTATTCCTAAATTTCCGACAACGTCTTTAAGATAGGAATAAGTGAAGACCAAGTCAACCGTGAGTCAAAAGACAAACCCAAAAATGTAATAATACCATGATAGGTAACAGGGGTGTCATAAAGCTAAAGAGGTGGCTGTGGAATATTATGCCGTCTTGAAAACATCATGGCACGAGATTTAGATGGCGAGAAACGAAACCTATGAGAAGATGCCCAAGTGGACAAAGCTGTTATCACTGACTGCATATGATACCGAAGACGAGAAGCTTCAGCATCCACTAGATAAACTGCAAAGTCATCAACATACAAGGAAGTATGAATCCCCAAATGGAGAAGAGACAATTCTGTTGATTGCGACGAGGGAGAGAGTCATGCTCAGAACACACCCCTTGTGGAACACCCTCCACCTGTGGAAGGGAGTCCGATAAACTACTATAAACATGGATCTGAAAAGTTTGATCTCTCAAAAAATTACCCAGAAAGACACCCAAATTACCATTTATCCAAAAACTGACTAGAATATGAAGAATGTTGTCAAGATAAAAAAAATACTGCAAGAATTGACTGCTTGTGATGAAAAGCCTGATGAATATAAGACTCCAGTTTCATCAAGGGATGCAGAGTATTGCACCCCCTGCAAATATCATATTAGAAAGCAGGTAGAAGTCTCTGAGATTTTAACCCGCGCCGTCCCGAGGACGTACTTCCACGTCCTCACGTTTTGTCACAGCCAGTCCCGAGGACGTACTTCAACGTCCTGCAATTGCAAGGTTCATAATTTCCACAAATTTCAAAATTCGCGGGAGATTTTCGTTTCGCCCGGGTACCCAAGCCTCCCCTACCTGCCGCCAGGCGGGCAGCGTCCTAGACCCCGCGTGACCCGCGCTCGCCCTTGTCTCGGTCACTCACCTGCCAGCAGTGACCCAGGTCAGACATGGCGCGGAAAGGTCTCTCAGATGAGCAAATTGCATCCGTCCTGGAAGCCTTCACTGGAGACAGTGATTCTCCACTCGATGATGATGTGGTGGATCGCGATTACGTCCAGCCGAGGAAGAAATAAGTAGCAGTGATGAGGAGGTCCCTTCGCCCCGAAAAACGCGGTATGTGACATACCATAAGGCAAGGGAAGGCCAGGCTGCTCCCCAACCACGTGCACAGCTATCTCTCCATCACGATTCTGATCAGGACGAGGATGAGGACGATGAGGATGACGGAGGGCTAGGACGTGATATCGCCGAGTGGTTGGGAAAGGAAAAAATATCACCACGTGGATCAGAAGGTGGGGCGAGACGACACCTAAGGTATGGTTCAAGTACTTTGTCTGGGGAAGTAGCAAGTGGTGTGGTGGGATTGCTGGGAGAAAGGGAAAGTGTTGTGGCGGCAGCGCGGGGTGAAAGTGAGAGTGGTGTGGGGGTAGTGCGGGGTGAAGGGGCCATTGGTGGGAGGGAGGCAGCACGAGCACGTGGTGCTCGTAGGCCTAGGGGAGAGGAGGTTGAGTCACTCCCCAGCACTTCTTTCGCCCCTGAATATGCCCAAACTTCCTCCCCACAGCCCCAGGATGTGGGAAAGGAAAGAAAGGGGAAGGGAAAGGGTAAAGGAAAAGGGAGAGGGAAGAGAAGTGCGAGTGATGAGAGGCGCCGCTCTCCACCACCCCAACCACCCCCCCCACCCACACCACCCAACCCAGACGAAGGGGACGATGGTGACGTGGCTAGAGACGGTGGTGTCACGTGGAACTGGGAGGATGGGAGTAATTTTACTCCCATCATTCACCAGTTCACTGAGGAGTGGCGGTCAGGTTGCACGGCTCCAGGTGTAAATGCTGGGTCGTCACGTTTAGATTTTTTCAATTTGTTTTTTGATGAGGCGTTTGTTGGGCGCATAGTAGAACAGACGAATATATTTTCACAATCCCAGCGCCTTGAAAGTGAACGCCTAGGAACCACAAGCAAGCATGCAGAACAGTATGACTTTCCCGTGACTATATCAGAGATGTTCCTATTTTTGGCCCTGGTAATCTTGATGGGTGTGGTGAAGAAAAATCAAATTCCTGCCTATTGGACAACGGACCCAATCATCCTAACACCTTTCTTTGGAAAGGTGATGGGTCGTAATAGATTTCAGTTTATTCTCGGCCGCCTCCACTTCTTTGATGCAGATTATCCAGAAAATGCAAATAACAACGATAAAATGAGGAGTATTAGGCTGGTATTTGATCATTTACGGAAATGTTCAGCTCCTCATTTATCCCTACAGAGACCTCGTCATAGACGAGAGTCTTGTATTGTGGAGAAGGCAATATTTCCTTTAGGCAGTATATACCCAGCAAGAGACACCGTTTCGGGTTCAAGATCTTTGTTATGTGTGACTGTAAGACTGGTTATGTGCAAGACATAGTCTTGTACCGCAGTGCGCCTAGATATAATAGAAGATCGGAGTATAGGACTCTCTGGGGCCGTGGTGAAGACAATGATGAAGAGTACCTTCATCATGGTCATGTTTTGTACCTGGACAACTGGTACACTAGCCCTCTTCTCGCTAGGTTCCTCCACCAACACGACACCGGAGTCTGTGGTACAGTCAAGAGAAACCGTCGCCATATGGTCAAGATAGGGAGGAAACTTGACAAGAATGAGGTGGTTTTCTTCCAGGCCAATAACATCCTTGCAACCCTGTGGAACCACAACAGGAAGTTTGCCTCCTATCGACTGTTCACAGCCCCCTGATGCACCGCTGGAACTCCGTGGATCACCGTAGCGAGAGGAGGCGCAACGTATGGAAACCAGAGTCTGTACTTGCCTATAATCTGAACATGAGGCAAGTTGATCAGTCAGACTCGATGATTTCAAGTGTTGACTGTGCCAGGACAACGATGAAGTGAACACAGAAACTCTTTTCCACTTGCTCGACATCACGGTCCTGAACGCCCACTACCTGCAGCAATGACCACCGGAGTATCCGAGACCTTTGAGGGGGTTTGTGAGGGAGCTGGCACGTGAAATAATCGCCAAGCATGCCCAGGAAAGACCCCACACCGCCCCCGCGCCCCCGTGCTGCTCAGACTCCCCTACGTCTTACAGCCCGCCACTACTAGCGCAATCCCTTCAGAACCAAACCGTCGTAAACCCCAGCGTCTGCCCATGTATGTAAGCACTCGACAGTCAGACCATCAACGCAGAGAAAAGACACAAGATACGAGTGTGTCGAGTGCAATGTTGCGTTGTGCCTTCAGCCTTGTTTCAAGGAATACCATAATCTCGTACACTTCTAAAACTGTGTGGGAAGGCGAAATGACGCTCATGGTAATGGTAAGGCCAGTCAGTAGGTGCTAAGTCAAATATAGAGTTGAAACGGGTGTTATTTTTTCAGAAAAGTAATGTATAAGATGAGAATTAGTGTAAGTGGAAAGAATTGTTATCAAAACTACACCCACTGTGTAAATCTGGTCAGTAAATATGTGATAGCAAGGAAATAAAGTGGAAACGGGTGTAATGTTAGCATGAATAAAACGTATAAGTTGAACATTACTGTAATTTGTCATAATTGATGTCACGATTACACCCACATTCTGGTCAGTAAGTATGTGATAGGAATTATATACAGTGGATGATGTTGTAATGTTAGTAGTAAGGTATTTTATAAGTTGATTACTTGTGTAAGATGAAACAAATGATATCGCGATAACACTCCCTGTGTAAGTACGCGCAAATATGACGCTAAGTTCCATCGTACGTTCAGAAATGATGTAATATCAATTATATCAAGTGTTTACATGTGCAATGTTAGTGTAGAATAATTATATAAGTAAAAAAATAGGTTGTAAGTTGAATTAGTTGTCATAGCGACTTCACCGTGTGTGTTACTATGCGCTATTATTACGCTATATATTTACGTAAGGCCTGAAATAATCTCAAAACAGTTCTATAAAGTTGAAAAGTGTATAATAATATTGAAAGGTATTATGTTAGTAGAAAAAGCACAATACGAGTTGAAACATCAGTCACAGCGAGTTCACTCACTACGTAAATTAGCGCTAGCATTACGCTAAATGTTATCAAAAGGCCTGTGAATACGTAAAAACAGTTCAATATAATGTAAAATGGTATAATGTTATTGTAGAAGTATTATGTAAGTAAAAAAAATTATATGTATCATGATTTTAGAATGTTAGCGATTCCTGGGAACCAAGTTGGCCGATTTTGCTCGTTTCTCACGATGGTACAATGGTTATTTCTGCTCTATTTTTGTATAAAATCCAATATACTCTTTTATCACATGTTTTTATGTTTGTAATAAATTCATTTCTACTTACTTTCATTGGTTTCCCAAACTTATAATACCATAGAAAACGTTTGATGCTCACACCGCATAGGGAAAGCAGGGCCAAGGTGGGACCATCGCATACCTGGTTAAGCTAATTAGGGACCCCAGGGACCACTTTCTTTGCCACCGGCCATTGTTTCTGACCAAAAGCGAAAGTTTAAGCAAAAAAAAAAAAGGTCGAAAATTGCCCGGGATTGGGGGGTACCAGTGGTCGAAAAGTTGCCGGGACGGGGCGGGTTAAATACCACACCAGACAAGCATTAACCATACGTTCCAGGAACTTACCAAAGCAGCTGACAGGTGCAATTGGTCTATAATCTTGGAGAGAATGATCAAGCCAGCATGGCTTTAAAAAGGGGAGCAAATATGACTTCCTCCAATCAGTAGGGAACACTCCATCTGACCAGATCCGGTTATAAAGTGATAAGAGAAAGAACAGTGCCAGTCGAGGAAAGTGCTTGATCATTTGGTAATGAACACCATTAGGGTCCTCACAAGTGTTACCACAATTTTGGATCCCAAACTGAGGCTCAGAAATTTGACTCAGCACATGCCAAATTGAAATTCACATGGAGCATGTTTAGCCTCTTGTTTACATTGGTCGAACTCCCGGGAGAGATAGGATCCTTTGCTAATCTCACTAAAATGGCCTCCAAGAATATCAGCTACCCTAGGAGGATCTGCAACAAACGTACCAAGGATATAAAGTACTGGGGACGGCAAAGGAAAGTATTTGGCCAAAATTCTGCAAATAAGATTCCACAGGACATGGATTCGTGTTGAAGATGTAACTGAGGACACATGAGATGACCAACTAGACTTTCTGGCAGTTCTAACTGTCCTGCACAACACGGCACTGGGCCTTTTAAATGCAAAGAAAGCTGATTGAGGTCCTCCATCAAGCCCGTTTGACCCAAAGGGATCTAGCACAATCACTGGACCACCATGGAATGCATTTGGATGCAAAGGAGTGAGTTGTCTGGGGGATGAACTCCACTGAGTTGGCCAACGCTATGTCTGTAAAATAAGAAACCATACCATCAACTTTAGAATAGGTAGAAGGATCTAGAAGGGGATGCTAATGTGACAATCATGAGCTGAATGACAGACTAACAAAAGTGCTAAGAGAATCAGCCTAGGTATTAGGAGAACCTAATACAACCAAAGCCAAGCTGTATTCAGAAAAGACACTCGATCTTATGAAAAAAAGAAAGGAAATGAAAGTAAAAACAAAGAAATTAGCACTGAACATATCCAAGACTCATTATATGCACTTTCATAGAAGGACTAAAGTTGAAACCTTACAACAGTTAATAACTGGAGGTCATAATATAAGCAAACAATTAACGACTAAATTCTTGGGTGTCACCATTGACTATAAATTAAAATGAAAGAAACAGATACTGAGGGAAAACAGTCAGATTGCCAAAACATGTGGTATATTGTATAAAACACGTGAAATGCTTACCTTCTCTGCCCTTTCAAGTGTGTACCACTCAGTATATCCAAATCTTATAATGGTATTGTTGTATGGAGCGGTGCGAGTCAAGCTTGTAGAAATCCCTTGATTGTAATGCAGAAACCGATAGTAAGAGCTATTTCTTATTTTAAATTATATGAATCAGCTAGTAATGCATTTCATGAGCTGAATATTGTAAACATTGATCAATATATAAATATTTTAGCATTCTTTTAACATTTAAGGCTCCAAATGATTTGAACTGCTGTAGCAATATGTTCCAATAAATAAGTCACAATCATGATACAAGAGGCCATGAAATAAATTTCATTTTTCCAGTAGTTATAACGCTTACCAGCAAACGTCATAATTACTGTGCAGGACCAGTCATTTAGAATTGCCTGCCTTATCACCTTAAAACTAATAATAATCTTAGTTTCTTTAAACAGAGTATTAAACCTAATTATGAGAGGGTTCTTAAACATTAATTAACCCGAGGCATCCCAACGACGTATGGGTACATCGTACAACGTTTTGTCACAGCTAGACCCGTGAACTGGTACATCGCGCAATTGCGAGGTTCATAATTTGCACAATTTTCAATTTTCGCGTGTGATTTTTGGTACGTATACACGGGACACCTTCCTCTATTCCTCTACAAGATGGCAGGTAGGGACAATGCCTTACACCGCATGACCTCCCCCCCCCTGCATGCCATTGTCTCAGCAATTCACCTGTCGCCAGTGACCTGGCCAATAAAGACATTCAGGGCCAGAGTGATTCCCCAGTCGATGACAATGTGGAGGACAAAGTTTACGTAGCATTAGAGGAAGAAACATTCAGAAATGATGATCAGGTAATGTCGCCAAAAAAGGTCAGGTATGTTGATGTGTTAGTGAGAGAAACAATGCTTATATTGCCTATATTACAGTCTGAAAACCAATATACTCTCGTCCTACATATAAATTCCTACCAAATAAATAAATAAATACCGTTTATGAGTGGTGTGGAATAGTTACCCTCTGATAGAACTCGTTTTCTTTGAAGCTAGCCTGATAGAAAACCCAGTAAGGTAAGGAGAACGGCTATCTGTATCGAGTTTTTTAAACCTCAGGTGAGCGATTTCCCTATGAATATTCGATGTTTTTCACCAAAAGTGGAGGTTTGAGCCAAAAATTTTTTTTTCCAAAATTGGTCGGGACTGGGGGGAGTCAGTGGTGGAAAATCGGTCGAGACATGACGGGTTAAGAAATACATTGTATATAAGTTTGTTTTATAAATTGATAATTTTATATTGTCAGAGACAGATTAATCAAGATATTTTAAAAAGCTTATTAGGTTTGTAAAAAAGCCATTAGCTTAACAAACCAGACCAGTGTAGTTTATTCTATGTATGTACAATAAATGTCTGTTACTCTGGCTAATAAAAAATTGACTTTGATTTGACTTTCAGATGAAATAGAATGAGCACAATCAAATAAGCTTATTAACAAGAGACAAAAAGAAGAAAAAAGAAAGAGAAACATGGATCAGATCAAAGACACCATCAAAATAGGAGAAAGTCTGAAACAGGTCTGAAGTAAAATGGCACTAGGAAAGCAACAAATTACATCACTGAAAGGCAAAAACGGTGAAGTCATTAAATGCAGAGATCAGATGGTGAAGAGAGTTGAAGAATTTTACAAAGTCAGTATCCATCAAAGACAGTAGTAAAAATAACTAATTTTTCAGTTGACACCAGTGAAACACCACACGAAGTAAATACTTCTCTTAAAAATATGAAAGGAGGGACGAAGTATATACACCAGACGAAGTAACACCAGACAAAGTAAATACTTCTCTTAAAAATATGAAAAGAAGGAAGGCTCCGGGAGAAGATGGAATAGTAGCAGAATTAGTGTTGGATGCAGGAGTAGAAGTACAAAACAGGCTTGCTCACTTATTTACTCAGTGTATAGAAAAGAAAATTCCTAAAACATGGTGTTATGAAATAGTTATATTGTTTTACATAATGAATCAGCCAAGAAACTATGGAAAATAATAATCCACTGTGCTTAGGTTTTGTTGATTACGAAAAGGCTTCTGACTCACTGGAGCACATAGCAATTATAAATTCATTCCGAGAACAAGGAGTAAATGAGAAGGTTATAAAACTACTCGAAAACATATATAAAGAAGGAACGGCTAGAGTTAAATTACATAAGGACTCGGGAAAAATTAAGATTGAGAAGGGCGTGCGTCAGGGAGATATAGTTTACCAGAATTATTTACAGCATGCCTAGAAAGTATTATCAGAAACCTAGACTGGGAAAACAAAAGAGTGAGATGGAGAAAAGTTAAAACATTTTTGATTTGCAGATGACATTGTCCTAATCTCAGAAACAGCAGAAACATTGCAAGAAATGTTAAATGACCTGAATTGAGAAAGTCTCAAAGTAGGGCTAAAGATGAACGGGAGTAAAACTCTAGTAATGTTTAATCCACAAACACCAAAAAGCTTCATCAAAATAAGAGAAGAAATGCTTGAAGAAGTCGAGGAGTACTGTTGTTTGCGTCAAATACTAAAATTAACGAAAGATCATGATAGCAAACTAATAAGACGCATTACAATTGGATGGAAAGCTTTCGGTAAACATAGAGACATTATGAAAAGCATCTGTATGACACGAAAAGTATATAACGAATGTATGAAGCCAACTATGACGTATGGTTGAAAGACCTGGAAACTGACAAAATCGATGGAAAATAAATTAATCCGATTTCAGAAAGCAATGGAAAGGTCAATGTTGGGAACATCTTTAGGAGACAGGAAAAGATCCAATTGGGTGAGAGAGCAGACTAAAGTCAAAGATATTACAGAAGTTGTAAAAAAATACAGAAATGGAGGTGGGCTGGCCATGTAGCAAGAATAAGGGATAACTGATGGAGCAAGAGGGTGACTGACTGGACATCAGGAGACTGTAAGAGTAGCAGAAAAAGGCCAGACAGGAGGTGGTTAGATGAGATAGAGAAATTTGCCGGGAAAACGTGGCAAAGATTGGCTCAGTCAAGGAATTCGTGGAGAAGGCTGGAGGAGGCCTTTGTTCAGCAGTGGACTTGTAATGGCTGATGATGATTAATATATATATATATATATATATATATATATATATATATATATATATATATATATATATATATATGTATATATATATATATATATATATATATATATATATATATATATATATAGCTGTCAACATTCGAATTTAGTTACCTTATGGGGTAGCCTCTCATACCGAATGAGTCGTAATACCAACTAATTCCTCTGCTGTGATAACTGTTTTCTTAACCTTACTCCTGGCACATGAGTATCATTGGCTTAAAGGGGGATTCATCGAAGTGAAGGGGTTCATTCTGTTATGATTATAGATTTAACTGTGATTTCCATTGCTAACCACCTCACTGTGATGCGTCTCCTGAGCTAGGTAAAGTCCTCTCAATTTCGCATGAGGAAAAAAAGAAAAGAAATAGAAAAAAAAAAAAAGAAAGAGAGAGAGAGAGATTTTTGTAATGAAGTTCTTTCTATCTTCTACATTACCAAAGGGTTCTTTTTTATGACCCTTATGCAGTAGCTAGAGATTAATCCTGAACCTTACGTAAAATCTCTTAGAAGGATCAAGAGCCTAACAGAAAGTCATCTTATTTTAAGACTTACATGAAAATATATGCAGTTGTTGAAGTGACTTGTAGTTGTGCCTGTAGTAGACACGTAAGGACTGTGGTGGCTGTGATAATTAGGACTGTAGTAGTTATGATTGTGGTGATCACGACTGGGTAATGGTGAGTGTGCTTGTTTTGCTTGTGAGAGTTGTGGTATTCATAAGAGGTTGCGGTAGTTGTGTGAGGATTATCGTGGAGGTAGATAGTGATTGTCATAGTTGTGACGGATTATCATGTGAGGACCGGCGGTTGTGGTAGGCGAAGGTGTGGTGGTTATGGTAATTACATAATGATTGTGGTGGTTTTGAAAGCTGTGGTTGTCATGATCGGTGGTTGTGAATTTTGTGGTTGTAGTGGTTATGGTTATTATGTGATGATTATTGTGGTTGTGAAGGCTGTGGTTGTACGGTACTGATTATGTAATTATGTGACGATTATGCCGATTGTAAAAGTTGTGTTTGTGGTGGTTATAATAACTATGTAATGATTATGGTGGCTGTGAAAGCTGTGGTTGTGGATGGCTGGGGTAATGATGAGTGAAAATGACTGAGGTAAGTGTTCGATGCACATTGTTGTGATTGAAAGGGCGACTGGCTGCATTAGCGGTTAAATGAGTGATTGTCTGTTTCATGCAGGACGAATGGTGGGCAGTGTTTGAAACGTAGTGAGCATATTACGGGTTAGGGAAATAACTGAGTGTTGTAGCTAACAGCAAAACATTTTGCTCGGGTGAGAAAAATCAAGCAGCCCGATGATTACAAGCTATCACCTCTAATTGTTTTGCTTTAACGGATACATCCAAGGCACTAAATTAACACAATATCAATTGATTTTCTTAATTTGAGAGATATTGGAAGAGTGAACTACGTAAAAAAGGTAACTGGCTGTAGTAGAACGTGGCTGAATGGAAATAAATGGTTGGTATTCCTTGTAAATTACTGAACTGGTCGGCAGTGGTTTATTATGGCTGAATGGGTTGTTGGAAGTGGCTGAAGGTGGCTGCATGAATGGTTAGAAGTGACTTAATTTAACTAAATAAATAGTTGGAAGTGGTTGAATACAGCTGAATGGGTGGTTAAGAAAATTACTGAGATATAGTGTGGTTCAGAAGTGAGAGAGAGAGAGAGAGAGAGAGAGAGAGAGAGAGAGAGAGGGAGAGAGAGAGAGAGAATGAAGAAGCTAGTGCCAGGCAACTACAGCCATTTGGCACAAAGGCAGAAAACATGTCAGATCAGTTCTGGCAGGTGAAATAAAGGGAAAAAGATCAGACAGAGAGGAGTATACGTATACGCAATAGAAGACATAAGACGGGTACTAGAGAAGTGGCTTGATTCACTAAGTTGATCAGACAGTGAGGGCGAGCCGCCTAAATCATTAAGAAAAAGGAAAGCACGACGACGTTCAATCGAGTATTCGGGACAGTCTGTTAGATGTGCTACTGTAAGTCGAATCTGACAAAATGTGCAAAGAGGAGATTCCTCACTGGACATCAAAAAACCGTGTGTAACAGGGGCATGTCCCAGACGCAAGCGTGCTAATGCAGTCTCCCACCTTCTGTTAGGATGAGATGAAAAGGATCATGGAGAAACGGTAGGCTTAAGAGAACGCAGCTTATTATCAGTGATATTAGATCATTCCACTTGCCATCGATGCCTATGCAAACTGGAGATCGCCGGAAAAAATCTCTCACCGGGAGACAGTTGGAGGATATCGTACAGGACGCAGCCGACCAGGCTAGAGAATCTACCTGCTCTTTTCCAGCAATACCAACACTTGGGACCCAGCAAATGGTAAGAATTTTTGTTTTTGTGGCTATCCTGTACAACCACTCCTGGATTTCAAGGACCAACTGGTTGGCTGCGGGGATGGACTTTAGGGAGGAAAGGGCATTAAAGAAGTCTGTGAAAATAACAAGATGAAATCAGAGAAGAAAAAATATATTAAATGGCAGTCAAAAGAGCATACAATTCTGCTGTGAAGACACAGGCTGCATCAAGGAGACGTGAGTGCCATGAGCTGTCGGAAAAAAAAACAGCAAAACAAAGTGCCATCAGAAGATCTGGAACCATCTGTATACATGGGTGTGACCGACGAATGGCAAGACAGATGACTAAAGAAGTGGGATCGAAGAATGTAAGGAGAGGTGTAGGACTTAGTGGCAGGAAAAACAGATGAACAGATATTAGGGGGTGGAATGAGCCATGGAGGGAACTTGCAAGGTCGGGTTGGAAGTACCTGAAGAGATGGAGGAGACAATGAGTGGGACAAACTAAATACCCTAATAGAAAAAGTACTGCTAACACACAGAGGTTAAGGATGGAGATGATGGATTGGATGTGGGAAGGAATCCAGGTGAGGAATGTTGATGAAGCCTATATTAATATCGAAGGGTCAGTTCATAATGACGATGTGACAAAGAGGGCAATCCAGATTTGGTATACAGGCTCTGAACTCGAGTGGAGCGGAATGCCCCTAAAGCAAGACGAAGCTCTTTGTGATGAACAGCATCCAACCTGCGAAGAATAGCAGGGGACGCAGAGGCATAAACTTTACAACCAAAACCAAGAACACAGAGAACCAGAGTAACATGTAAACGTAGGAGAAGAGGGCAATCAGAGCCCCAGGTGAGATGATTTTAACCCCCCCCCCCGTCCCGTCGACGTATGGGTACTTTGCAACATTTTGCATTTGCCAGTCCCGGCGACGTACTGGTACGTCGTGCAATTGCAAGGTCCCTAATTTGCACAATTTTCAATTTTTGTGCGTGATTTTTCATACGTATACACGGGACACCTTCCTCTATTCCTCAACAAGATGCCAAGCAGGGACAATGCCTTACACCACATAACCTCCCCCCTCCCCTCCTCACGCCATTGTCTCGGCAATTCACCTGTTACAGTGACCTGGCCAGTAAAGATATTCAGGGCCAGAGTGATTCCCCAGTCGATGACAATGTGGAGGACAAAGTTTACATAGCATTAGAAGAAGTAACAGTCAGAAATAATGATCAGGTAATGTGGCAAAAAAAGGTCAGGTATGGTGATTAGTTAGTGAAAGAAACAATGCTTATAATGCCTATATTGCTTGAAAAGCAATATACTCTCATACTACATATAAATTCGTACCAAGTAAATAAATAAATACCGTTTATGAGTTGTGTGAAATAGCTCTTTTTTCTTTGATGTGAGCATGTTAGAAAACCCAGTCAGGTAAGGAGGAACTCCTACCTGGATCGAGTATTTTAAACCTCAAGTGAGTGATTTCTCTATGAATTTTCGATGTTTCTCACCAAAAGCGGAGGTTTTAGCCAAAACAATTTTTATCAAAAATACCTCTGGATTGGGGGATGTTGGAGGTGCGGAAAACCTCCGGACGTGATGGGTTAAGGTCCGTAGAAGCTGCAGTCTCTGAATAGCAGACGTCTTTAAGATAGGAATATGTGAAGACCAAGTCAACCGTGAGTCAAAAGACAAACCCAAAAATGTAATAATACCATGATAGGTAACAGGGGTGTCATAAAGCTAAAGAGGTGGCTGTGGAATATTATGCCGTCTTGAAAACATCATGGCACGAGATTTAGATGGCGAGAAATGAAACCCATGAGAAGATGCCCAAGTGGACAAAGCTGTTATCACTGACTGCATATGATACCGAAGACGAGAAGCTTCAGCATCCGCTAGATAAACTGCAAAGTCATCAACATACAAGGAAGTATGAATCCCCAAATGGAGAAGAGACAATTCTGTTGATTGCAACGAGGGAGAGAGTCATGCTCAGAACACACCCCTTGTGGAACACCCTCCACCTGTGGAAGGGAGTCCGATAAACTACTATAAACACGGATCTGAAAAGTTTGATCTCTCAAAAAATTACCCAGAAAGACATCCAAATTACCATTTATCCAAAAACTGACTAGAATATGAAGAATGTTGTCAAGTTAAAAAAATACTGCAAGAATTGACTGCTTGTGATGAAAAGCCTGATGAATATAAGACTCCAGTTTCATCAAGGGATCCAGAGTATTGCACCCCCTGCAAATATCATATTAGAAAGCAGGTAGAAGTCTCTGAGATTTTAAATACCACACCAGACAAGCATTAACCATACGTTCCAGGAACTTACCAAAGCAGCTGACAGGTGCAATTGGTCTATAATCTTGGAGAGAATGATCAAGCCTGCATGGCTTTAAAAAGGGGAGCAAATATGACTTCCTCCAATCAGTAGGGAACACTCCATCTGACCAGATCCGGTTATAAAGTGATAAGAGAAAGAACAGTGCCAGTCGAGGAAAGTGCTTGATCATTTGGTAATGAACACCATTAGGGCCCTCACAAGTGTTACCACAATTTTGGATCCCAAACTGAGGCTCAGAAATTTGACTCAGCACATGCCAAATTGAAATTCACATGGAGCATGTTTAGCCTCTTGTTTACATTGGTCGAACTCCCGGGAGAGATAGGATCCTTTGCTAATCTCACTAAAATGGCCTCCAAGAATATCAGCTACCCTAGGAGGATCTGCAACAAACGTACCAAGGATATAAAGTACTGGGGACGGCAAAGGAAAGTATTTGGCTAAAATTCTGCAAATAAGATTTCACAGGACATGGATTCGTGTTGAAGATGTAACTGAGGACACATGAGATGACCAACTAGACTTTCTGGCAGTTCTAACTGTCCTGCACAACACGGCACTGGGCCTTTTAAATGCAAAGAAAGCTGATTGAGGTCCTCCATCAAGCCCGTTTGACCCAAAGGGATCTAGCACAATCACTGGACCACCATGGAATGCATTTGGATGCAAAGGAGTGAGTTGTCTGGGGGATGAACTCCACTGAGGTGGCCAACGCTATGTCTGTAAAATAAGAAACCATACCATCAACTTTAGAATAGGTAGAAGGATCTAGAAGGGGATTGAAAAAAGAGGCTAAAACATCCCACTTGGCATGCTCAAAACACCAACGAAGGGGATCGGAGAACAGACAAGTAGGATGCAGTAGTGAGTAAAATGGGAAAATGATCACTTACCAAACAATCATCTAACACAGACTAATTATATTCTAGAGTTAGAGGAATATGTATGAGTGCGAGAATCAGTATGTGTAATGCAGCCAGAATTAAGAATAAGGAGCTCTTGTTAGAGAGAAATAATCAAAGCAAATGGCCTATAGAAGTTATAGTATCGTCACTCCTTTAGGGGTGCCTGCAATTAAAATCACCTGAGGCTGAGGTAAAAGACAGAAAGGCAAAAGACAGGAAAGCTTGCGGCAATGTATAGGAATGGAAGACAACAAGCAAAGAGAAATTACAGTAATCCAGCGATGAAACAAAACCCTTACCGCAGTACACTCACGTGGAGAAGAAATTGAAGTAGGCTTGTAAGGTTCTGTAGTGTGGACCAGAACAGATTATACAATAATCAAAGTAGATGCACTAACAAAAACATGACCTAGAATCTGAGCAGTGGGAACAGAGAGGCGGGTCTCTTGAAGGCACATAACCAAAGGATAATACTGGGCAAGAAGGTATCGAAGGTCGGAACAATTCGAATGGAAACTTCGAATGTTTCACTGGAGGAAAGCCATAATATCAAAATCAAAAACTAAAATATGAAATGACATAAGCAATACACACCGAACTGAGAGCAACAGCTACAACGATTCGTGACAAACAGAGACGAGAGTAGGAACAGAACTGGGACAAGGTGAAACTAGGGGAGCAACATTGCTAGGAACAATAGAATGGGAGGGAGGTATTGATGGACCGGAGGGAAAGGAAAAGGAGTAGGTGGAAGAAATCTAGGAATGGATGCACCTTTGATGGTGGTAGGACATTTTGTAAAGGTCTTCCCAAGAAACCAGACACAGGGGGGGGGGAGGTGAACACCTATGTGGAGGAAGGTCCACAACAAAGGACACATCCATATCAGACTTAGCCAATCGAGAGACACATGTTGGTGATGAACAATATCGTTTCGCACAACCAGGAGAGGGAGATGTGGAAGGGCGAGGGTAAGCGGACTGCTGTCAAGAGACATGGGCCAGGAGAAGGAGGAGGTTGGTTGTGAATGAGGAACTAGAATTGCACCGGGACGATGGCCAAGAAGACTGTTTTTTGTGCAAGAAGAAAGAGATAGGGGAACACAATGAGGATAGTGGGTAGGTTATTGACAGGATACAGACAAGGATTGACTGGGTGCACCAGGCTAAACACAGACCTTGCGGGTGGCCTGTGGCAATCAGTCATCGAGAGACTGACAGGAGAAGGTAGAAGCTCGAAGAGACTGGGCACCATGGGAAGGGATCGGTGACAAAGCTGCGTGACAGAAGAAGTTGATGATATAGGTGGATAGAAAGGAGCACTAGGAACAGGAGCTGCTGAGGAGGCAGAAGTGGCCATGACTGGCCAAAGTACACGGCCTGCATATGAGGAACAGTCATCAAAACCCATGCTATGAACAATCTGACGTGCCTTCCTAAGTAACAACGGTTCACGAGCACGAATGCGAGAGACTTCACTCTCAAACATGAAGGTTAGACAACAAAGGATGTAAGCTGGATGGCCACCACTGCAATTAGGACAACAGCATGCAACATCAGAGCAGTCTACTTCGATATGACGGGGCTGAGCACATCTAGGACAAGTAACCACTGAACGACACCAGTTACTGGGATGACCATAGCGCCAGCAGGATCGGCAGTGGCGGGAAGGATCAGTAAATTCTCTCACATGGGGCCTCATACCACCAATAATAACATGATCGGGAAGAAACCGTGAATCGATCAAAATCTTGGCAATATTAATAGGGCGTGTTCGATTTCCACGTGGTGAAATATTGTACCTATGAATGGATATCATATCATAACCCAACTCCTGTATAGGGCGGCCTGAATACGTGGCGAACAGTCAGAAAACTCCCTGTCACCCAACCGAACATATGCAGGGACTGCAAAGGTACCAGTAACAAAATTGAGGCGCAGATTTCTTGAAATCGGAATAGGATCACTGGAAGTATCCACCAGAGAAAGCATAGCATCAGCCTGGGCTTTCTTGTGGACAGTAACAATACTAGAGCCATCACGCTGGGAACAGAATGTTACATCTTTCCCTACATGACGGAGCAGAAGTAGATGGTACTCTAAATCATCCGTGGAAAGGGGGACATGGGGTGGAATGGTGAAATACATGGTCCAGGTCTGCGTGTCAAAAAGTCGATGGAAAAGAAAAAAGAGGTTTTCAAAGAATGGATGGACGGGGTAAGAGGAAAAAACAGTGGAGATGGACTTGGACCATGCAGGGTTCGAGAAAGATGAAGCAGACGTAGAGGCAGAATGGTGGGTGTATGGTTCGAGGGTGACAATGAGGGAGGGGGCGACAAAAGAAGAACTAACTGTGACATCGGGAATCGCGTGTGGAACTGAGAGAAATAATGATGTGTTTGGTGGACTGGTTGAGCATTGGTCAATCTGAGTGTCCTTAATCGGGTTCGAGGTCATCAGGGTATCAGACAGGGGAGGTAATGGTAACACGGCCCCTCCCGAAGTCCCCTTATTTAAAGCCTCGAGCCCCAAAATGAGGTCTGGCAGAAAGAGGCGGAGAGAAACGTCCGTACTCCGCCTGGGCTCAGTCGACTGAAGAGAGAGAGAGAGAGAGAGAGAGAGAGAGACAGACAGACAGACAGACAGAGAGACAGACAGAGAGACAGACAGACAGACAGACAGAGAGGGACTGAGATTGGTGATGGATATTTATGACTAGTTAAAAGAGTGGCTAAGAGAGCACGTATGAAAGCAGTTTAGAAAATGGTTAAGAGACTAGGTTTAGAAACAAGAGAGTAGTTAAGGCAGAGGTTAAATAGTTAGGAGTGGCTGAAGAAGTTGTTAACATCAGCTACGAGTGTGGATAAGAAAGAGTTTATGAACAGTTAAGAGAGTCTGTGAGTTATCAAGAGTAATTAAGAAAAAGGTTGAGAGGGTTATGAGTAGTTAAGAGACTGGTTAAGGGAGTTATAAAATACAGGAATGAGTGGTTGAGAATGGTTAATAGTAGTTCAGATTATGATTCAGTGACCAGGAGTAGTTGCTAGAGCAGCTAAGAGAGTGATTAAGAGCAGTTCAAAGAGTTGAGAGATTAAGAGTAGTTAAGAACTTTGTTGGTAGTAATTAAAAGTAGTTCAGACTGGTAGAGTAACCAAGAATACATAAGAAAATGGTTAGGAGAGTGATGAAGAGCAGCTAAAAAAATGGATACTACCGGGTGCCATGGTGGGCTACTACAGCAGGTATAAAAGTATCGTAGTTATTGGGTGGTGTAATAATTATAAAGTGTGATTGCAATTCCGACTGTTATTTTGAGTGAGCTTTGCGCCTCACATGTGACGTCGCTAATGGTAGTTAGTGATGGCGGCTATTGCTATTGCCGGCCGTTAATTATGGTTAATGGTCTTTTTGAAGTGTTTGTAATGCTCATAGCAATATTAGTAGTGGTATGGGCATCGATCCGCGTGCCGCCGCTCACACTTGCACCAGTTACAGTGTTCACCATTTATTATACCACCTCCTGTGTAATATTCTCTCGGCCAATGATTATTTGATAGAAATTATTAAAAATATTATAGGAGTTCTGACAATGTATCCAGTGTCATACCAAAACTATTTCATCCCCATCAATGGAGAACGAAGAATAGCATCATTGCACAAGTATTGTTTGTATATCAGTGTCAGTGTCAAAAGCTCCCTCACACATTTGTTGGCACGCAGACGTGGTGGGTCATTTGCTTGCCATCTGAGTTCCAAGCAGCCTCATAACTCCTATGATATTCGAGTCCGTGACTGGAACCGAGATCTCATTCTTCGAGAATCTCTCAGTTTCGTTGTACATGATGCTGATGCTGATGATTAGGATGATGGTGTGTTATTTCTCCAGTATTGATGATGATGATGATGTTGAGTTATTGTTCCATTGGACTTATTACTTGCGTTAACCTATAAGTTTGATGGTTACCTAAGCATTCTTATGCTCTCAACTGCATCAGAAAATACCGAACTCAGGCATTTTTCACGCTACAGTTATATTAGCTTAACTTTCTTCCGAGCCTCCCCAGCGGCCCACCGCCGCTTCCCATTACACACACGAGCGCACTCATATTACTTAATATAGTAGGCAGACAGCACCTCGTTTGTTGCAATATACTTATAGCTCGGTACGGCACGCTTGGGAGTACCCGGGAAAAATATTACTAATTTCACCAACCGCTGCTAAAATGCCGCAGAAAATATACTCTGAGTTTCATGATTGGATTTTATGGCTTCTTGAAAACTACCCCCGAGGTATATCCATACGTAATACTGAAATCATCACATTAATGTGCTTTCGACTGACAATACTGAATATATGCTGAAAATTATTTCTTTTTCCTTGAATTTTGAAAATTCGTCAGTGTTGAAGATAATATCTGACATTTTCATCGCCAGACCAACCGACTGCCAGACCGATTGGAATGACTGACTGACCACTAAGCTAATTAATTTTCAACAGCCAGTATCCGTGGTATGTTTTAGGTCGAACTTGCTGGAAAGACTATATAAAGATTAATGTAGTGTAAATCGTAGGATGGAAAGTGATTCAATCTATATTGGAGCCGATCAGCTCTATATTGAAGTTTTTTATGTAACTGCTAGTACCAATAGGGAATGGATGAAGTAAGAGTTCAGACTAAAAGCGATGCTGGTTGTGAAAAAGATAGTTAACACAAATGAGGCTGAAAGAAGGAGAAGATAAATAGGTTTATATCATTGAGAGGCACCTGTTGATTTAGTGGATTATTAAGGCGCTCCAGTCGGATTGAGCCTGTGTAGGTTTATATCAAAGGAGTGGTTGAGGTTTATTGTTCACGTAATGCCACTCAGGGATGAGTCAGGACCAACTTGCCTAACCCCGGGCTCCTAAGCTCCTCATGGGGCAACATACAATTGGATGATGGATGGATGGATGGAAATCATTAAGTGCGCTACAAGACATTACCGCTACATGGTCGACGACTTCGGAAAGGTAAGAAACTATAATATCCGCTCAGCACAACCAAATTCGTACTAGAAAATTCAAAAGGAACAGAAGTGTAGACTTCCCGAAAAATCGAGCGTTAGAGGAACTCAGACCTATAATATCTGGAACAGAGGGACATGGGATAAGCTGAAGACAAAAAGATGCGAACACATCACTGGTGATTTTCTTTGAGGTACGAGACGCACCACTGGTATTTTTTCCTTTCTTTTTCTTTTACAGTGTCTGCCTCTTATTTTCGTTTTATTTCATTGAGAGGCTTGATCAACCTGCTTTGATGTAAGGATACTTTTGTCTTAGACATCAAATGCTTTTTATACACCGACATAGACCTGTAAATTCCAAATGCTCCTTTCAGATTTTACGCAGTCCGAATGCACCAGTAAATTCCACTCTTGATGATCGATACACAGTTTGACGTTATCAGCTGTCTTGTACACCTTCAATTTAAGTATTTTCTTCAAGATTCTTTCTATGTATGATATTTTACATTTATTCGTAAAAGATCATCTGGGTCCATATCTCACCATACCTGGCAGTATTCATGTGATGTCGTCCTTCATTCTTCCACATGCTTCATAAACGTCTCTTGCAGTACCCACAAGATGGCTGAGGACGAGATGGTGGCACCTCGAAAACGAAAAAACATAACTACAGAATATCTACTTATCTATCCATCTTCGCGTGCATGTGAATGTATATCTATCTATCTGTCTATATCTATCTATTTATCTATCTATATGAAGGGCACTTTCTGTCTGTTTGTCTGTTCACGAACTACTCCCTCAATTTTCATTTACCTGGCCTTAACTTTCATATTTGGAATCCTTATGACCCAAGGAAGGTTTTAGAGGGGTCAAAATTCAGATCTGGGCCTTTTTTGGCCCGGGCAACGCCGGGTACCAGTGCAGCCCATTTTCTGGCATGGAGACTCACGTGACCTCCAGTTCGGACATAGGCTGTGAAATTCACTCCGAGGTCATTTGAGGTCACTGGTCGGAAGTCATGTTAGGTCACCGGTGATAGTAAACAAGTACGCACAAATACTGTGTCTTAGTCTGTGAAATTTGATATATAAAGTTCCTGGACCTCTTATAGTTCTTCTTCAAAAGAATGAGAGGTACATGGTTTCTCTGGAGTAGAAAGAAAGACTGAACTAGAACAAATAGGATTGGAGTGTTTATCTTTTTGGTCTTATGACCCAAGGAAGGTTTTAAAACCAATAACACCAATGGTTTGAGGGAAGAGGGGCAGAGTGGTAAGAGTCAGATAAATAAGGAGAGAGAGAGAGAGAGAGAGAGAGAATGTGGGGAAGGGACAGGAGGAGGGAGATAAATAAGGAGGGGGAGGGGGAGCACTGGGTACACCATGCTAATATACTGGGTGTTTCAAAAGTCCCTCATTAATTTGATTTTCAATTTTCTTTGCAGGTAATCGACTAACGACGTTCATCTTGTGGTAAACTCGTACTCAGTAGTTGAGATTTTTTTTGAGTCTATCTTTGAAGTTTTGCACCGTTCTCTTCTGCTAGCAAGCTGACTCTAGAGTAGAGGTGTAAAATCGCTGCATGGCAGGAGGTTTTTCAATCTATAGTTGAAGTGTCGAGACGATTCCTGGCAGTCTACAGACAGCATTATGCACCGGATAGGAACACCATCGTCGCCACCCACCAGAAGTTTATGGAGACCGGATCTGTTAAGGACAAATCCCGATTAGGAAGACCTCGAAGTGGGCAGAGTGAGGATAATGTCGATGCTCAGAGTCAAGGAAAGTCCATTCGGCGAGCAGCTGTAGAACTGAACATCAGCGTGACATTTATCCAACTGGTTTTGTGGCGTGATCTCAAGCTGTATCCGTACAAGATCCAGGTGGTTCAGAAACTGGAACCTCAAGACTACGATTCCCAGGAGGAGATGTGTGAGACGCTGCTGCATCACTACGAAAGAGGCCCATCGATCCTGGAGCACATGTGGTTCAGTGATGAAACCTAAATGGTCGCGTCAATCGGCACAACACCTGCATCTGGGGAACTCACAATCCTGTGGAAATCAGTGAACATGAAAGGGACACGCCGAAATTGGTCGTCTGGTGCGCCATCTCCTCAGCTGGGCTGATTGGTCCGTTCTTCTACCGGGATAAAGATGGAAATTCCGTGAACATCAACGGAGAAAGTTACCTTCGTATGCTTCAGGAGTTCTGCATCCCCCAACTTTCAGCTGTAGCCGACATGCAAGAGGTCATTTTCCAGCAAGACGGTGCCCCTGTTCATTACCCGCGTAAGGTTCGCCCATTTCTGAATGAGCAGTTCCCAGACTGGTGGATTGGTCGCAGTGCTTCCATCGAATGGGCTGCTCGCTCGTCGGATCTTACACCTTGCAACTTCCTTTTGCAGGGCTACATTAAGAGCAAAGTGTACGCCACCAAGCCACGAGACCTCCCGACACTAAAAGAACGGATCAGGAATGTGTGTGCTATTGTTACCCCCGAAATGTTGTCCAATGTCGGCCAACAGTGCGTTAAACGATGGCTCATTGGTTTCGAAAAAGGCCGTGCCCACTTTGAGGTGTACCAGTGACTTTCCTGTAGACTTATGAAGTCAAGTTTGATGCCACCAAAATTCTCCTGAATCGTAGACTCAGCAACGAAATTGTCATTTGGTTCCTCTTATAACTGAAATTTTAATAAATTTTAAACAATAATGAGGGACTTTTGAAACACCCAGTATATATATATATATATATATATATATATATATATATATGTGTGTGTGTGTGTGTGTGTGTGTGTGTGTGTGTGTGTGTGTAATGGTACTACTGTATATATCAGGGTAGCTCTACACTGAGTGGCAAGCAAAATAATTTCCTGTAAACCAGGAAATCATTTAATATGCTGGGTGGTAACCTTATAACCAACCAACACGTGTTTCCTTTGTGTCAACAAGTGGGTTGGCATAGGGTTAGTGCCCCTTCCTGGAAAAGTGTTAACTACCAGTAATACGCCTTTGTCGGCACGGTACGAGAGAGGCCATTTAAATTCTAAAGCACTGAAATGTTGCCTTACACCCCGGGGATGCCTAAAGTATGGTATTCTGATGGCTATTTACCTACCAAGTTTCATGACTACGACAAACTGTCTGGCCTGCGGCCCTCGTTTTAAGACTTTCGACATGTTGCACGTGGCGCGTGTCATGTGCCACGTGTACCAGCTGGGTGTGATGAAACCTATCATTAACAAATTTTAAAGACTTGGGCTATCATATTGTGCAAACCGCGCAGTGATCGGCCCTGTGGTTGCTGAGATATAGTTATCTCAAAATTGTTGGCCCGGGCCAGACCGGGTTGGGCCTGTCATAAGTGAGAAAATGCCACTACTCGACGAAAGACTCGCGTGGGCTTCGCCATCGTTCGTAAAAAATACAAACAATATGCCTCAGACCAGAACATACAAACAGGTGATAACCGAGGACCGGACAAAAGACATGGTTCGGGTTGCAACATGGAATGTAAGGGATGTGAATGATGAGTCTCAAGGTGCTGGAGGGTGCAGAAGTGGACATATGTGGATTAACTGAGAATAAATGGTGAGATGAGAGTGTGAGATAGTGGGAGTATGGATGGGGTGTATGCGAGGGAGTAGGTGAGAATGAGAGGGCAAAAAAAAAAGTTTATGTATTGTCGTGGGCAAGAGATGAAAAGAGAATATATGAGAGTATGGATCCGTTAGTTTAAGGGTTGTGTGGGTAAGATTGAAAGTAGGATTACAAATGTGGGCGATTGTGCATGTGTATGCTCCAATGCAAGATCATGAAAGGAGAGTTCTGGGCAAACGCTGAAGCATGCATGGAAAAGCTTGAGAGAAATGAGTGTTTTTGACCGGAGATATGAATAGAAAATAGGGAATGTGAAAGTGGATGGAGAACTTGGTGAGGGGTGTGCCTGTAGGAGTGGATAAGAATGGCGGTGCCTTAGTGGACACTGGTGTGGGGAGAGGGTTGGCGATAGCCTATGGCCTCTTTAGGGATAAAATGATCCATAGGTATATTTGACGAGTAATGAGAAGGGTGGGTGGTGAACTGAATGAAAGGAAGGCAATGAATGATTATGTGTGTGTGAATGGGAAACTGAGAAGGTATGTAATGGATTCAAAAGTATACAGAGGTTGGGGGAGTGGACTTTGTGACCACCACTTGGTGGTAGTGAAGGTCAAGGTTAAAGTGCAATGGAGGAACAGAAGGAGGGAAGGACAGCAGGAAGCAGTCCATACAAGGAGGGTAGAAAGGTTGCAAGAGGATGGAAGAAGGGCAGAATATAAGAGAGAAGTGGAAAAGTGGTTGGGTAAATAGGATTTGGTACACATGGGGGAGGAGGGAAGTGTAGGCAAGATATTCACAGAGGAAATCTGTGCAGCATGTGAGGTAATGTTTTTAGTGACGAGAAGACGAAAGGGGGAGGGGGGGGGCAAGAAACTACATGGTGGAATTACG